>NC_039245.1:29921504-29926504 GCF_003368295.1 Carassius auratus
TAATTCTTTATTCATATAGATAAATCTGCCCTTGTTTATCATAATTTGTGTGACAAGGAACAAAGTTGTTGGTGTATTATTGCCAGTAGTGTTCATTTCTCTGAAAACAGCAGTCAAATGGATGTATGTATGTATTCTGTAGGTACAGTACGTTTAGGTGCAAAGTCATATATTTCCAATAAGCCTGGGTTGTCAAATTGACTAAATGGTTACTAGTTGGCCATTGTGGCCTAATGCTTATTATGACAGAACACTTAAATAACAATGGCAATTAAATAAGGTACTGATGTATTTTGTATATTTAAAACGCTACTGATTACAGATTGCTCATGATTGCTTTGACATACCCTGACAGCTCGTACTGATAACATAATGACACACACATCTTCTTAATTGAGATGAGATGTGTTTTTTTGTCAAGTTCCAGTAGCTGCTCAGTGAGGCTTTTTCAGTATGACAGTGTTTATCATTTTCTTTAAGTAAAAGTTTACATTTAACTACCAAAACAGTAGTTTTTTAGCTTTTTTTTTTACTGTAATTTTACATTTATTAAATTTCATTGTTTGCTTAACCCTTTTTCGTGTAGTAAATCTTTTTTTTGAGATATGATTTGAAGTGTCAAATCTGGTCATAGGAATTAATTTAATTTGCAAGTAGCTGGAAACGCAATCAAAGCAATACAATCAAGGGAATAAAATAGTGGCTAATTTACCCAATGTTACTCTTGGAAAAAACCTTTATGAAAACAACAGACTTGATGATTAACCTTTCTTTAAAGCAGCACATGAAAGGAAAAAAGTGGTATTTATGTTAAGCAGAACTGACACAATTTGTCACGCCAGGAGTACTCACTCAAAAATTGATAGCCTGAATGCAATGTAAGTCGCTTTGGATAAAAGCATCTGCTAAATGCATAAATTTAATTTAATTTAATTTAATTTTAATTTAATTTAGGAGACAGGAGGCAATTCCTCAACTTTGATATGAATACTATGTGGTATCCTTCACCTGGACGAGCTGGCAGCGCTACACAGCTGTGAAATGAAGGTCTGACTGCATTATATGCATTCACAATGATTTGTGTACAAATCAATAATCAAAAGGATGGCAGCAGGACTCAACCCCCAGTTGCCCCCAGTAGCAGTAGTATGTGTGTGTTTTTTCTGTACTATATACTATACATATATTACAAATAATTTTAATATAATACAAAACACATATAATGTAATCCCATGACGGCGACGATTCTGAATTACAGAATCATTTTTTATATATATTTACAGAGTCACAACGATGTTCAATAAACAACAACAACAAAGAACACATTTTTAAGTTTTGAAAAAAGTCATTAAAGACACATGTACAGTATATGAAACTTTTTCATCTAGAGTGAAGCAATATTTCTTTCATATACAGAAGTCCACTGCAGAAAATGAAAACATTTAGCAGGAGCTGATTGCACAGATGGCGAGGCAATGAAATTTAAAAGTTTTACAGCCATAAATGAGTCAGGTGGATGTGTCTGCTGGCACATCTAGCAAGATGATATACCGACCACCAGCACTTTCTTTGGGAACCAAACTACATTTACCTGCACAATGCTCTGGCACAAATATAATTAGCCCAGAGACCTTTCTAGAAGGACGGCAGGGGATTGTGCACCTGCTACTGCTCGACAAACTCGCTCTCTGCCCCGGGTGTTTTGATTTTAAGGGCACTGTGGTCCTCTGCTAAACCCAAGCAGCCAGAAAATCAACTGCCAGCAGAAATTTATGATTTGAAACAAATACAAACACCTGCAAAAAGCCAGATTTGACCCAAGAGCCAAGAGCATTTTTAGCGTATAAATGGCAACTTTGTCTTTCGAACACAAACTGCAATCATTTTCTTAATGTTCCCACTTTTGGCTTCTCTAAAAAATAAAAAATAACAGCGGCTTTGGGATTTTTTAAGAACCTAATCTTAACACTCAGATTTATACTGCCACGTTGAACGAAGCCAAAAGGTTAACATGTCAAATTGATTCCAATATGCTAGCTCCGATAATGCTGTTGGCTTCTTAATTCAGATCAATAATATGTAGCCCATTCCCAGAACAGTGCTGGGAGCTCTCCAAATATCTGAAGACCTTGACACAGGACTTGGGAACTGGCTGACACTGCATGCACCTCAACAACTTTGCCGAACCTTTATAAATTAATAAATTATATAAAGTTGGATGCATGCAATGAAAGACTGCAAACTGTGAGTTACGGTAACTACACAGCTCCACACACACAGAGAAGTTGTTGTCTGCTTTCACATTTCTCGACTGATGTGAGGTCAATGCATCCTCTTAAGAGAGCATTCAAGGACTGTTTCCGTATGTTTAAAGTTAATGAGTAACCCCAGCGGCGTATATTAAAGTAGACTTTGGAGCATAGCTCTGACAATATTCTTATACATAAAAATGCAGATTGGTCATTTCGTTTATTTTTTTTCCAATGGTGCATTACGAAATGGATATTTACTCTAAAGATCACTCAGTATGAAGGAATAGTTCACCCTAAAAATGGACTTTGCTGAAAATGTTCTTCACCCTCAGGCCATCCAAGCAGATTTTGTCTGTTTCTTTTATCAGAACAGATTTTGAATGAGAGAAAAAGAGTCCAAACAGCCTGATTAAAACATCACAATAATTCACAAGTACATGACTCCAGTCCATCCATTAATGTCTTGTGAAGCAAAAAGATGTGTGTTTGTAATAAACAAATCTATCATTAAGACATGTTTAACTTTAAAAACTGTTGTTTCCAGCTACAGCATAAGTCCTGAATTCATTCTCCAATGAAAAAGTCGTCTTGTCTGATCAACATAGTAAACATTTATGATGATGTGAGAATTCAACAGGGGCTGGACTTTTTCACTGGACCAAGCATTATTATGGATTATAGGCACAGTTTCGCCAAGAGCGACGGTTTTAAAGGTAAACTGCCTTAATGATTCATGGATTACTTGTGGATTATTGTAATGTTTTTATCAGATGTTTGGACTCTCATTCTGATGGCACCCATTCACTCCAGAAGATCCATTGGTGAGGAAGTGATGTAAAATTTCTCAAAATCTGTTCCATTGAACAAACTCATCTACATCTTGGATGGCCTTAGTGGGGAGTAAATGTTCAGCAAATTGACATTTTTGCGTGAACTATCCCTTTAAGTGGATACACTTTCTTTGGTTATATCTTTAGTGAGTGTTTATCTTGAAAGACTAAAAAAAAAACACTTAAATCAGAAACTCACACTTGAATATTTCAGATAGTTATATGGCAAATGGAATGTAACATGGATATTAATTCTGCTTATTCTTGTAGAGAGACATCACTGATTTTATTTTTAATCAAAACAAAACACTGTTTGTACCTAAAAGCAGGTTTTAGGCTTCACATATTTCTGTCATTTATTTTTATATTTATAGCTCAATCTAGCTGGTTAAAACATCTTTAAATCCCTTAATTAAAATCAGTTGTTGTTATTGTTGTTTTTGGTTTAGTTTTTCACAAAGAAAATAGCTGCCACTTGAATTTTACCTTCAAGAATGCAAATGGCACAAGTGACAAAAATACACATTGTGGGTGGAAAGAGCTTGAGCAGGATGAGGTTTTAATTCACAGGAATTTTGGTCTTTTTTTAGATCATTTTTTTAGATCATTGATCCTTTTGATTACAGGGACAAAATGACTCTAATCTGTGGCATATTAAGGAATTAAAAATTTTCTTTTTAATGAGGCATGCTGATTTGGTTATTTTTCAACAAAAATAATTTGACAGAAGAATAAAAGAGCCTGTCAATAATAGCCACACATGGCTGATCATTTCTATTACACCCCCTGAATGTCTAAAACAACTCATTCCATAAAAATAAACTGCATCAGTTCTGTCAAGACCAGTTCCATCATAACTTTAAAATAAATGCACAACCGACCAAACATCAAGAGTTCTTACAACAACACTAACCAATCACTTTCTTTTCTCAGCATGCCAACTGTTACTCTTCTCCCCAAGTGGCCCACTATGCATATGTAGGCGTCATATTTTCCCTGTATGAGAAACATTACAAAGGGAACAACAGCCAAAGGATGCATATGCCATCTGTGACCATGCATGCAGCCCGACCTAATGACCCCTCTATTGTTCAGGTCCAGAGATCTCAGCTCAACTGTCTGTTACATAGGCAGACAGATATTTCACATTCCATTATCACTGAAATCAAGTTCGGCAGTCTTATGACATCAGTGTCAAACACATCGATCACGCACTATTCTCCAATATGAAACCATTATGTTGAGCTATAGAACTTAAGTGATTCTTCAACATTTGTGTCCACTTGGTGCAAAATCTTTTTAAAAATAACATTTTCAGTTAATCTGACATTAATACATACGATTAGTATTTTCAAAACTTATGATGTTAAGTAAAATATTTTGAAGAACAATAAAGTTTTTCCATAAAGCTTTATATTTGGTTATGATGGTGTTAATGCAAATAGACAGGGGAGGGGTTACATGCATAAATAAATAAATAAATAAATAAAAAATTTATCATTAAAGAAATCAATAAAGAAATTCTCATTACCAACCTGGTTATTTCTAATTTAAATTTTGAAATAAATTTAATTTCAGAAACAGCTCATTGACTGCTAGCATGTTCCAGGCGTATTCAACTTTCTTTCTTAAAACGGGTCAAAAAATGACAATAACACATAACATAAAAACTCCAGCCCACACAATTCAATACACCAAAATTCCCTTGAAATCTGATGAAGGCCAAGATCATTTATTTATTCCAGGAAAGCAGCCTAACCATACACGTTTTGACAGTTGCATTATCAATAGTGAAAGTGCCTCTAATTGAAGAATCACCATAATATCAGAATACTGAAGAGTTGAATATGAAGCTGCTGTGTCATATTCAAAGCCCATCAGGTGCTAATACGTTTTTCTTACCTTGTGTGACCGCTTT
>NC_039245.1:29931504-29961504 GCF_003368295.1 Carassius auratus
ATCAGCTTATATCGGATTAGTCCTATTGGCAAACTAAATTATGTTTTATGGTAGTTTTTTTTTTCCACCAATCACTATAATTGCATGGAAAATGCAGCATGAACTAACTTATATGTTTGGAAAAAGCATGTGTGTGTGTGTGTGTGTGTGTGTGTGTGTGTGTTTGTGTGTGTGGATACATGTATGTATATAAATTAATATAAATATAAAATATAAATATTGAGAAACTGCCTTTGAAGTTGTCCAAATGAAGTTCTTAGCAATGCATATTACTAATAAAAAGTTAGGTTTTGATATATTTACGGTAGGAAATTTACAAAATATCTTCATGGTACATGATCTTTACTTAATATCCTAATGATTTTTGGCATAAAAGTAAAATCAATAATTTTGACCTATACAATGTTTTTGGGGCTACAAATATACCCCAGTGACATAAGACTGGATTTGTATATATAAACACACCACACACACACACACACACACACACACACGGCCACACATAATAATGTTGTTCCAAATCCATATGACTGCATAAGAAATAAGATCTTACAGGGTTTTAACAACATGAGGCACAATAAATGATGACAGTTTGGTCATTTTTTTAGTTGAGCTATCCCTTTAAGAGGAAATGATGTGCATTGCACTCCCTTGAGCTAAAAGGATTTGTGCATATTTTCTTATTTTGTCCCACAATCTTCATGCAAGAATGATGTCCTATGAGAGCAATCTTTAAGGCAACCAAAAATTGCAATGCTTTGTTGTATCAGGTTTGTTTGAAGCACACTAAGAACTCTAAACAAGTCTTGCATTCGTCTGTTGCTTTGATAAGCAGCCTCTATTACTCATTACAGGGCCTGACTGACTGACTGTCTCCTTGCCAACACTCAGTTTGGCTCATAACAGACCCGGCAGATGTAGAAAATCCTTCATCCTGCAAGAGAGGAAGACACTGCTGCGAGCTACAGCACCAGCACTAGCATCTGGATGGTAGTGCAAACCTCTGCATAGCGTGGCTAACACACATTGGTTACTAAATAATTACTTTATGCAAATGTGTGTGGGTGCATCTGACAACTTATATGAATGACCTTGAATAACTGAGGTGGTTAATACTGTCTGACTGAGCCTAGATGGCAGTGAGCATAAAGTGAAGTTAAAACAGGTGGGTGCTATTTGGTGTGTTATCACCAAGTTGTAGTGTACTGCACAGCATGTACTGTATGTGTGGAGATGAATGAATACAGCAGACTGTTCTGCGCTAACATACTCAAAAAAAGCTTGCACTGATGGTGAACCAGATGCAGATACTAAGTTTTTAAGCGCTTAACAAGATTAAATACAGACCAGAATACTTAAAGTGAAAACTACTATCCATGAGACTTAATAGTCTACTTTTAAGCAGAAAAGTAATATGGAGATACTTTATATGCAACGTCTGCTATCAAATGTGATCTTCACATGAACCTTGGTGCCCTATAGCTAACCTGTGAGAGTGCCCTAAGAGCCATTACAAACTAAAACTGAAGCACAGCACCACACTGCCCCCTGTGGCACAGTGAAGGAACTGTCTGTCCATTCATCTGTATAGAGACCCATGCGGAGAACACAATGTTCTCTGATAGAGGTTTCTTATTTCTTAAACTAAAGCCACTTTTTATATCTCTGGGGTATTTATGTCCCTGCGGCATTCAGTTTTTTAAATGAATAAGTTTGAATTTTTTTCTCTATTTCCTTTTTTTTTTTTTTATGAAGGCAACATTCAAACATTTTGCTTTCATTATTAATTTTTCTTCTTTTTCAAATGCTATTTATTGATTTAGTTTTTTCTATCAGTCATACAATATGAAAATGCATCATAACAACACTGTTACCTTTAAACTATGATTATTTATACAGAGAATGAAAGAAACCATTTAATAATCATAATTTAAACAACATTTATTGTGCCAACCTTTTTTATGAACCTTTCAAGAATAACTTTATAACACACACAATAAAAATAAATACATGAAATATGGCTTTTCTTGTCCTTTGTCATCTCGTACACTGACACTTTTGTCTTAAACAATTAAAAATATATATTTAAGTAAATAAAACAAAGATTGTTCTAGGAAGAAAAACATATAATTTCAGTTTTACTTCAAAAAGTCATGTTTAATTCACTGTGTTACTTGCTGTTTGTAGATATGTACTTGCACTTTCTGAGTAAGGGGTTTCTATGCTTTTCCCCTTGTTTTATTATTATTATTATTATTATTTATTTTTTTTTTTTTCACTTGAAATACTAGCTTATTCCAAACATGTCAAATGTAATTTCTACCTCAAAATGCTATTAAACACAATACATAAAGCAGGATGTGATGGAAATGTCACTTTGGTGGAGATGTTTACAATGTTTCATAAGGACAAAATTCTCCCAGAGGGCCAAAAGTGTCCATAGTTGAAGAAATACTCAAACATGTAGTGTTTTGCATAAAGTTGAAGTCTATTAGTGTTTACTGATTGCATGGCTTTTCCTTTTATCTGCTGGTCCCTTATGAAAACATTCAAAAAAAAAGTGTACATTCAAATTCGACTTTATTCATCAAAGGCTCCAGGGGACACCTCTGAACACATTTTCAGCTACGAATAAGTGAACAAGTGCTGAAAAAAAAAAAAAAATCTTATTGGTTTGCTCGGCTGTGGAGTGTTGTTATGCCTCACCGCCCTAACAGAGGGCACACAGGATGACTCGCTATGATAAAATGAATCCACCCATTCCAATGCATGCACAATCTCTCTGTATGATTAGACATGAACTGCTGCTTCAACAAATGCCATGAACCAATCACAGGGGGCAACAGGCTGGCAGCCCACTTTATAGTTGCAGCAAGCATGTAAGCATTTGATGAGTGCCAGTCAGAGTGACCTGAATGTTGCCGTGGGGACGCACAGAAGTCACCCTGATAGTTTCATTTATCTCTGATAAAATTCATCAGCTCCACATTTCAGTATGCTGTCCTGGGGTTTAAGAGTTATCAGGGAAGGCACTTGAAAATGTAATTAATTCAGCAAAGAATGCCCCCAAATAACACTTGACCTAAAATTGCCACATGAAATATGTGTCCCCTGCTGTAACTTCACCATGCCTGTCATTAATGTGCTATTGTGGATGAGTTCAGACCTTCAAACATGAAATGCATGAACAATGATTCAGACACGCTGTTCTGTTTCTTCCACTACAGAAAACAGACGGCAAACTAGTTGTAATGTGAAAATATGTTCTTGATGATTAAAATTCATGTGGTGAAATCAGGGGATAAAGATATGTTTAATCCTGGGTTAAAACTGCGGTAGGTAACTTTTGACGCTCTAGCGGTTAATAAACAGAACTGCTTGCGTCTTGCGGATTACTTCTTCACTTAGCCGGAACTACTTCTCTCTGTTTATGTCTATGAAGAATCACAAAGATACTGGGTTACTCCGCCGCGGTACCCCCGAAGCAACCTAAAATAGTCCGAATATAAACACTTATTATAGGTGCACCCTAGTGATTCAGGACAAGCTAAAAACACGGTTTGGAAAACGGATTCATGGTGTACTCACTTATTATATACATTTTCCTACATTTTGAACACAAACAAAGTTAAGGCCCGCAGCTCTGATTGGTTGTTTTCTTACCGGAACGATGGATTTCTGCAAATGGCAATAGGACCACTGGGAGGAGCCAGAGGAGCTTGATTTTTTTCACAGATTATCTGTCTCATATTCTACTGTCAGGACATAATGACAGGTTTAACAAATATGTAAAAAAATATATTCTTTAAGCAATATTCTCAGCCCTGGGTTATGATGTCCTGCTCCAATATGGTGCTAAGGTGCCAAAGACATTGTGTAATTGTGAAACATTACGGTACCATACTAAAATGTTATTGCTGGTTGTTTAGCAGACAATCAATCATAACCTAAAAATGCTGTCTTCATTTAAATATTAATACACATTGATTATAATCATAGGTATAAAAACATCACATGCTGTTTTTAGTTTCAGTGGCTTAGAGACACAGTTAAAAATGTCAGAAGGGATGGCGAATACATTACCTTGGAGGATGAAGAATATTACTTTATTCGCACATTAACATTCTACAGATGGACAGGTTGCATGCTGTATTTGTCCAGGGAGGTCTGGAAAATGCCACCCTTGTGGAAAAGAAGTCATTTTAAAAAGAGTAGACTAGTTATTTTGGAAATAATATACTTAAGTGTGAAATGAGTTTAATGCTGGTTGACACTTAATTGCATGTTAAGAGTAGTGCACCCCAAAATGAAAATGTGCTGAAATTTGTGTCACCCTCAGGCTTTTCAAGATGTAGGTGAGTTTATTTCTTCATCGGAACAGATTTGGAGAATTTAGCATTACACTTACTCACCAATGGATCCTCTGAAGTGAATGGGTGCCGTCAGAATGAGAGTTCAAACAGCTGATAAAAACATCACAATAATTCACAAGTAACCCACATGACTTCAGTGCATCACTTAACGTCTTACTGTATGAAGTGAAAGGCTACATGTTTGTAAAAAACACATCAATAACACCAATAAGACAGGTTTCACTTGAAACCATTGGAGGAAAATATGCACAGACCAGGCACTGTTTATCAGTGAAACAGTCCCAAACTATTCTAAACAAATATGTTGGTGGATTTTGATGTGAGAGAACAACAGGACATGGAGTTTTACACTGGAAGATAGGTTATTATGGAGTAGGAGAAGTGATTTAAAGTTAAAATGCCTTAATCATGAATTTGTTTCTTACAAACGTAATTTTTTCATTCATATTATATTATCTGCAAGTACCACTTTTAAAAAGATATATTTTCTAACATCTAAAAGAAGAAGCAACATGCTATCTGTACTAAAGGTACTGTAATGATCTGATGATTCTTTGTGACTGGGTCGTTTTAATGAATTGTTGCTGTTAATACAGGTCTTAAGGGGATGGTCGTTTACTAGTACTGATCATCAGGAATCAAATGTGTGTGTTCATATCATATAAATGTTAGAGGCTAAGACACCCAAGAGAAGAAGAAACTATTCTTAGGTCATCCTATACCCAAAATCAGAAGCTAAATCAGTTTACAAAATATTAAGCTGAAACATTTTGAAAAGACCATCAAAGATATAAATTCCCGAATAAACATTGTATAAATATTCCTGATGGTTCCATGATTCCTGAAGGATTATGTTCCTTGGCCCATGAGAGACAAGGCACACACAAGGATATAATTATATCATAACATATTCACTTTGATTCAAAATAAATATGTTTATATGGGGAAAACACGCTTGATTTCAACCCAAATTGGAAAATGATGCATTATTGGCTGCACAAATAATTTCTCATGCCAGGAAAAATGTCCTTTGTGGGATCTGTTTTCCCTGCTGTAATTACAGTGCACACTCCTACTTGGCTAGACTAAAAAAGAAAAAAGTGAGATGACAGACCATCGGTGAACTCTTTCTAAAGCAGGGTGAAGATAGCTTTTAAAATAAGGGGAAATAAATGCAGAGAACCCCTGTAGTGTTCAGCGCATGTGTATGGCTGATGGCTTTGTCACGGCACAGATTCCCTTTCCTGAGGTGAAATTAAAGGTTGAGTCAGAGTGTCATTGATCAGTGCTTTCTGTGGCAACCACATCATTTTGCATAAGGTTGGAAGCATATCCTGCTCTCTTCACTGATAATAGTTTATTTGAAACACGCCACTTCATTCACAAGTGTTTACTTTGCAGAGTGAAAGATATAGTTCCCCGAAAAATGAAAATGTAGTCTTCATATACTTACCCTTGTGTCATTACAAACCTCTTACAGTATATTCTTTTATGGAAAACAAGGTATTTTCTATATAAGGGAAGCGTACAGTGACCAGGGATTGTCCAAACGGACAATAAAGTGGACTATATTACATTTTCCGAGGTCATATGACAGCTTTTGGTGAGAAACTGATTGAAATTGAATACCCTATTCACTTTTCCCTTCATCAAAGTTCTCAAATGTCATATGTACTTCTTCATATTCAACTCCATGTTAAATGCACACTTTTGAATTTATATGCACAAATTAGATTTATGGTGCTTTTTTGGAGTTATGAAGCCTGTGAAACATGGCCTGAATGGACTGTTAATTTGGAGTTCTTGATCAGCATGCATTAATATATAGGATTGACTAATATCTTTGTATAGCACTTAACTTTAAGATTTGGAAACTCCTCACTTCAGCTCATGAAAACTTTCTGCTGTGGCTGAATGCAAATATTCCCTATTCATAAATGCTCTCATTGTTATGCATTCACTTTGTGCATAATAAATGTGAACTTTTGCGCTTGGCTAAACTTGAGTGAAGTTGTAAAATTATCTTTTGCTTTTCATAGGTGATTAAGTTCTTGACAATGCCGTCTGATCTTGTTACAGGTGTGGGAGTTTTTTGACATTCAAAGTGTGCTCAATTTTCACTGGGCTGCTTCTGAGCGATACATTTCCTGACCCATGTTGCACGGTGTAGTGGTTGCATTCGTAAGCATCGGGTCTATTAATGCAGGGCTCCTTCTTACTCAAGGGACATGCTTTGAGCCACATTTGATCACAGAAATATAACACTGAGTTTTGATAGCATCTCAGGGTGCTTCGGTTTACTTGTTCTCTACTATTACAGTGATTTTTACTGCCTTAGTTCTACATTTGATTACAATTAAATGGAAAATAAATGTATGCATAATATGTATAATTTATATAATGCTGACTTCATACGTCATTCCTCCGAAATTTTTTGAGTACAGTAAAATAAAAGTCAGATTTTTTTCATATATTTTTTTTTTTTACAGTGAAGTTAAAAAATGGTTTGAATGATGAAAAACTAGGCCTATTTAGGTTTAGCATTCCATCATGTTAGCCATGGAGCGTAAAATGCACAGTGACAGTCTGTCACATTCCCTTGGTTTACCTTAGAGCTTTTAGAGACTGTATGTGTCTTTGCCATCATCTTAAATTGATGTATTAATATTAATGTCACTGATAATCAGCCATGTCTTTGATTCAAATAATAGTGGGCCGGTTTGTATGGATACAAATGAGCAGCTTAAACATGAGTGAATGGCTTCAAAAATGAAGATGATGATTCATCTTTCCTTTGTTCTTCACATCCCGTTTAAGATTCATATCCCCTCCTAATAGAGAACAGGCTGCCTTTACCCACACACTGTGAGTAGATTATAACAATGAATGGGATGAGGACATGTCTGCCTTTTGTCAGACTAAAATCACATTAAGAGTAAAGGACATGACTTTCTCATAGCTCTTTCAATATTGTCTAATGCATTAAAAACCGGTAGATGTAGATGTAATACCAAATCCACTTTGATTAAGTTGCCATCAAATCAAGATTATCCTTAATAAAAAAATATTTCTTCTAATAACCTCAGATTTGTGAGTTTTGCACACTGATTGCATTTAATTGTGATGGTATTTTACTGTTTAAGGTGTCAATCAGTCATTAGGAGTGCATTCTTGGTCTATAATCTCTATGCTTTTTATTTGATTGTTTTTCAATGTCAACTATCTGAATATATTTAAAAAAATTTAATTTATTGTACACCTGTGGTGGCAAAGCTGAATTTTCAGCATCATTACTCCAGTCTTCAGTGTCACATGATCCTTCAGAAACCATTCTAATATGCTGACCAATCTAATAACTTTCTATTAATCAATGAATTCTGAAAAAAATCTATCATGGTGTCCTTGAACCATTTTATATACATACTATGTGAGTTTTGTTGCCTTGACAACACTTTGGTCATCAGGACATGGCTTCAACATGAGAGCATTGTCACATCCACTATAACTTTCCAGCAATGATAAAAGTTAAAGAAGAATGGCAAGTCTACAGCAACAAATTTACCAATGCCAATCTCAGCCCTCAGGTCACGTTTCTGTTCATTTTTTCCTATATGACTCTAATGAGCATGCAGCTCATGCCGCATCCCTTTCTCTCACTCAAGCAGTCTCGTTGTTACAGAAGAAGGCAATCAACAATGCTTTCCACTACATTCATAAACGATATAATTTGTTATCATTTTCAGGTTCATTTGCATTACAGATCTAATCACATATTCACAGAGCACAGACACATGCCAGGGTGTACATACTGTACATTTATTTAGCCTGTGTTCGAGTCCAAATTAATCATTAGATGAGAGTCATTAGCTTTGATTATAATTATAATATAGTATTTGACCGGCAGGTCTTGAGAAACCCCAAGTCAACCAGAAAGAGACTTCAGACTGATCAGAGATGTTGCATCGAGGCTGATGTTCATCGATTTACCCACTTCTAAGGAAATTGATGGACTTGTTTAGAGCCAGGGTCCATTATGGCTCTCAGTAATGGAACATTTCTTTGAAAGCAATTTATTATTTTTAAGTTACGATCAGAATAAATATGATTACCATATAATCCCTTGATATTTGGAAAGCTGTAATGGTGTTGCCTTTTGAATTTGCATTCACCATTCAGATTCACCAAGAACAGTTTCATCGGTTTATAGGGAGAAAGCAGAAATATCACATTGTAATGCTTTAAATGGCAAAACATTTAGCTATATATAAAAAAAATAACATTGACCCATTGATACATGGTGTCTTCCACATAGGCTTTTGACCATTTAGTGTGATTTTCATTGAGCATTGCAATTAATTTATGTTCAGTTCTGCTGTGACTATTACAAATAAACTAATGACAGCTTTCACAAGGATATTTTAATTTAACAAATGCATAATTATAAGACTTATTGCAAACTTCAATGGTTGCATTTTGTATCAACAAACAGTGTAAACCAGTGATCCTCAGGATTTTTGACTACAGGTGCCCTTTGTTCTCAAAAACAGCCTAATCAAATGCCCCGTGAATTTTCAAGTCATTTTCAAATCATTTACCCAGTACATTTTAGAGCTTTAAATTTCATTATAAAAACCCACTTAGAGTTATGAAATATTATACATTTTCCAGACTTTTCCAGATAATCACACTTTTAAAATGAGTCTTCTTCATATCAGAATCAGAAAGAGCTTTATTGCCAGGTGTGTTCACACACACAATGAATTTGTCTTGGTGTTAGGAGCTTCCAATACAGAAAGTACAAACAGTGCAGACCAACATATAATTAAGGTAATAAAAACACTAATAATAAAGAGGATAGACAATAAATTATAAATAACAAAAGTAATAAAAAATATACAGAAAAGAAGAATGTCCATAGACAGAATTGAATCTGCGAGGTTTGATAAGTTATATGTGCAGTTCTGAGGTGTGTTATGTGTGGTTCAGGTGGGATACGGCCTGGGAGAAAAACTGTTCTTGTGTCTGGCTATTAAGTGCTCAGTGTATCCAGATTCTATGGGAATGGTTATTCAAAGATATTATATTAGGGTTATATATATATATATATATATATATATATATATATATATATATATATATATATATATATATATATATATATATATATGTGTCCCCATTTTTTTCAAAACGCTTATGAACCATACAGAATGAGTTTTTTTGAGAAAGTAAAAATGCACAAAGTTTTCTGTGAGGGTTAGGGTTAGGTGTAGGGTTGGTTTAGAGCCATAGAATATACAGTTTGTACAGTATAAAAACCATATGGGATGTCCCACATTTCATAAAAACAAACTTGTGTCTGTGTGTGCGTGTGTGTGTGTGTGTGTGTGTGTGTGTGTGTGTGTGTGAGAGAGAGAGAGAGAGAGAGAGAGAGAGCTTGTTCTCTTTCACTCAGTGTTTTGTACAATATTGTATATTAATGAAAACAATAATGAAACATTTCATTTCCCTGACAGAGAGCAGATCAACAGGTACTCATTAGCAACAGAATACTAATAATGTTGCTCAGCAAACAGTCTTCAATGAAAGTGCAGTCTTCGATGAAAGTATCCACTCAACCATGACAGCATGAGAGTCAAGTAACTTTAATTTTCAATGAAACGCACTAGTGAATTAGTAATATACCTATATATTGCAGCTAAGCAGTTGCTTTGTATCTTGCCACTAGAGGGCACAGTCTTTAGCTAATTGGCTGGATTTCTTTATTTGGTTGGCTTCCTTACATGACACTGTCTTAACTGCAAAGTTTGAATTAGATCTTTGATTTGAAGTGTAATCTTCATTGTCATGTTTGTTGTACATAACCCTAACACGAATAATTGTATATGCTCATTAAGTATGATTAACAGTCTACACAAAAGGCAACCTGTAAGCTTCCTCTCAAGGTATTATTAATTAATTCATTTATTTTTGTGAAGTTTCTCAGATACATACAAGTTTCCTACATCATGACTCTATCATAACGTTATTTTTACTAAGTTAAGAACTTTACAACATGTTTACACAACAGTTAAAATAAAAATTGCCATCTTATCTCATTCAAGCCCTGAGTCAAGGTAAATTTGAATTAAATCAGGTTTATTTTTGTATTCCTCATTTCAGTCTAGTATATAAAAAAAGAAGAATGAAACTGTCCCTTCAGCAGCAAGGGCGTGACATTTGTATAACTGTTGCCATAAACAAATGTTTTGGGGGATGCATTTGCATGATGGAACTATCTGTCAGATGCTGGAGAGAGGAACAATTCCTCTATAAGCCAACATATGAGCACATAAATAAATACTTCACACAGTATATTCCAAAATCTGTCTGACAGCTGTATCTCAATAATATAACACTCCAGCATTATTCATGCCACTTTGTTCATCTTTCAGGTCTGAGCATTTGAAATCTAGATGAGAACATTAATTTTTAAAGCTTTAGCTATTTTTATATATTTATATCTAGCTGTGTTAGCAATTAGTGATTTAAGTTGCAACACGATGGAAGACTTTCAGAACTGTGTCAATGACTCAGATAAATGTTAGAATAATTAAGATTTGCATTTGCAACATTTTGGGTTTTAGTGACAATCAGAATATTGAATTAAGATAAGCAAACTGGAAAAACACAATTAACTAGAACTGACAAAAATAATATGTTCAGTGGATATGTAATAAAGTGGGCGGCTCTGACAAAAATGTATACTCTTCTTAAAAGGTTAGTGTTATTCACTAGTATTAAACACCTAATTTAATATTTATTAGTATGTTGAATGTAATATTTATATTTCAATTCAATATATGTTTATCTCACTTAAAGTTAACCACTTAATGAATATATATATTTCCCATATGTCCCATGGTGAGCTGCACGACTGCAGCTGTAAGTTTATGTAGTGATGAGCTGCATTAGCTCCGCCCACTTGTCGCACCAGCGCTTTGAGTGACATCTGTTTTGAGGCTGCAGGTGAAATTATCCGGTTCGTCTTGAGAGTTGTTGCGACTAAAGCACTGGCGTCTTCAAGTAACTAGAATGGAACGGTCGAATTAGACTCCGGGAAGTGATCTTCAACAGGTAAACCACTTTACTGACTTTTTGAGGAGGAAGAAGATGTATGTAACAAATATTTAGTAAGTAAACACTGCATAGCCGAACTTCTCTATGAAACTCGGCGTCCGATAACGTTAGACCGTCATACGTCGGAAACTAAATCGTATCAGGGTTGTTATTATACGTATGATGCTCCCGAAGTTTTTTGAACTTGGGGAACAGTATGTATATGCTACTTGACTTTTAATCAGTGCAGAAGTAGGTTAGTGAAGTTCTTTACAATGCGTAGCCTCCTCGCGCGCATAAATGAAAATGTTAAACTGATGCAAGCAACTGATGGATTAGTGCGATTAGATTATCTTTTTGGCAGAAAGACCAAAAAAATATTTGACTCGTCTTACTCATAAAATTCGTCGTTCTCTCCATTTATTAGTCACTCATCCTCCCTAATAACCAACTAATAGGATGTAATGAGTTTAATCAACATGGGCTATAAACTGAATGTCTGATGCCACAGCAAAGTGACTGATAGAAACTAACAAGTGTGCATGCTGTGTGCACTCACTGAAAAGTATGGCGGTGAAAAGATCTTGCACTACCACATGAAATCGGACACTATTAATCTAATGACAAAATGTTTTGTGGTGAATTTTTCAGTTATCTATTTAGTGCATGTGAATGTCGCTATACTGTCTAAATATCAACGTGTTGTATTTACAGAGACTTTTGCATTGTTGATGGGATTTGGTGCCTCTAGTGCTTTCTTTCATCAGATATATATATATATATATATATATATATATATATATATATATATTTTTTTTTTTTTTTGTGTGTGTGTGTGTGTGTGTGTGTGTGTGTGTGTGTGTGCATTATTGAACACAAACTCCTCCATTTCACAATCACTGATGCAACTGATGGAAATTTAGTCGTAGCAATTGCTGTTAATCAGCGCACCCTGTCTGTCCCTTTCCATCCTGCTTGTGAGATGTGCATGGTGTGAAGGTGTCATGTGACCGTTAAATGGGATAAACAAGGTTCCACTATGTATGTTCAACAGCTTTTATTTGCCTAACAAATTGAACCACATGTCATGGCATGCTTACTTTGATAATAACTAGGACTTTAGGTGAGTCCTCATTATACTTGAAAAGCTGCTCCTTTGAAGACCACTTGCTCTACAGGAATAGCAGTTGTTTTAGGATGCATCAGTAAGCTTGGTGTGTCCTGTACTGCTTAGGGCCTTGCAAGTTTCATGATGTTCATGACACCCATGGCAAACTTCTCATCCACACCCAGTTGATTAAGCAGTGACTAAAGAATAAAGTGTGGAATTTGCATGGTTGCAGATCAGCAAACAGTAGTACCTTAATAATGTAGTAAATATTTTGGATTTGACACTTTTTTTGAGTGAATGCGTTTGTAAATGAGAAATTATGTGAGAATGACTAATACTTTAGAGTGATTTATAATTTATGTCATATTTATTTCATAACATGTATTAATTCTAGACATGATGGCATACCATGAATATGCATAATGATACATTTGGGTTAATTAATCAGACAATTGAAAGTGTGATAATTGGTTTGGGATAAGAAAAAAAATGCATGTATCATTGGTTACTACTAGTTATTTTCATCAATAGAAACTAGTTGGCAACACATCAGCATATATTCTGTAATAGTTTGTTCATTTTTATTTTAATTTTATAAATAAAATGCATTTGTCTGAAGGTCATAGTCATAATCATGCCTTATATTACAGTTTCTGATACAGTCTGTGAAAACAAATTTCCACTTCTGAGGACAATAAAAAAATGAATCTGAATCTGAGTCATAACAAATCAAAGATCAGAGTTTAGTTTTGTTTAATCTATAGCTAACATTAAGAAACACTCAAAAACTTTAAACAAAATAAGTAAATGTGTTCTAGCAGTGTTTCCAAAGAAGTGATTTTTTCTTTTCTTTCCTTTTTTTTTTCCACTTTTTAACATGCATTATTTCCAGAAACATTTGTTTTTATTTATTTATTTAGGTAACAGCCATAATTGTTCATACTGAGAATTTATTTCCAGTACTTTTACCCACAGTATTTTATATTGCAAGTAATATGCTCTCCGTTACAAACACTTTTAAGTGTAGGGAAAATAAGAGGTGCAGCACTGAACGTGTACTGGAAAACGACAACACACAAACCATGCTGTATTTGATAAAGTGTTTACTAGTCAAAAACAGGACAAAAACTTTTCACAAAAGAATGGGGAAAAGGAAAAAGAATGACACTGTGCCAAATCAAAGAAATAAACAAAATCTAACCAATCTTACTATGAAAAAAAAAAAAAAACAGAAAACCTTATTATCTAACTCAAGCATAAATATTCACAGAAAAAAACCCTAAATTAAATGAAAAGAAAAATCTTCAGTGTCAAATCTTTAGTGCCCTAAATAAAACTACTCTTACTACCAACCAAAAATGGTGGCACGAGACACTAAACTTGTTTTATACACAGTTGAAAACTCAGTAGGGCACATGTATAATCACGTGATATTTTACCTCTTCTTTTTCTCTTTCCCCATTAAGTAACTTATATCCGATACTAAACATTCTGATTATTGGCCGATACCGATACCAATCCGATACTTTTTTAAAATGAATGTAGTATTTCTATACTTTGTATGTTGACCTGATCATCACTTTGCGTGTTGAACACAATCAACTAAATATAGATAACTTCATTATAAAGAAAAAAAAACAAATGAAAAAATATATAATCATATATCACAAAAATACTGTTATAAATTAGGTTAGTGGATAATTCAGCAGCAAAAGGTACTGTAGAAAAATCATGAGTGCACAATAATTTTACTAAATCTAAACATTTAGTGAAAAAACGTCTTCATAATGTGCGAGCACAGATTTTAATAGTCCACATATACACATGAAAAGCAAGCCATATCAACGACACGCTGCACCTGACTGAGGGAGAGTTGAAAGCTCCTGTTTCTGGATTGTGAATGTCATCAGATTGGCTCTTAGGTTCATGTGCAAAGCATCGTCCCTCACAAAGGTTGAATTGTTAGTGTTTTGCTGGAGCTTGGATCTGAGGCAAAGCAGTTGCATTACAGCTGGAATGTGCAGACTCACTCTTCAACCCAAAAGAATGGGTTTCTTATGGTCCATTTGAAACAAATACATATTTGTGTCATCAATCTTGACAAGTAGAATTTTTCTGGATGAGGTTCAATTTGTACATTCTATAATCAAGTTTAATTTGAAATGTGGTTAGTGATCTAAGGCTGCTATTTGGCCGGCTGTCAATGGCACACAGTCAACAAGAATTCAAGTCATGTTTTGATGACCATCTTATTCATTCCTTTGTTTGTTTATTGGATTATGTGTTTATTAAACTATATCAGTGTTCGATGATGAAAGGAGTTGGAATTATTTGTCTCACTTGCAGATAGGGCAGTTTTTGGGAAACGTTTTTGGAAACAGTCAGTGTTTGTTTGAAGTTAGTTGCGCAGAAATGGCACAGCTCACCGAAGGAAGTACAGTAAATCACATTTTAGAATAATAGTATGGGAATGAAATGTAAATATTTTTTATTTATTTATTTATATATTGGTTTACACTACTGCTTAAAAGTTTGGAGTTGGTAAGATTTTGTAATGTTTTTAAAAGCAGTCTTGTATCCTCTCCAAGGCTGTATTTATTTGATTAGAAAAACATTCAGCAATATTTTTTGGGAAACCATAATACATTTCTTTTTTTTAGAATTGCTTGAATGAATAGAATGATTTTTGTATTTATTTATTGTTTAACGTCATCATTGTCTTTACTGTTGCTTTTTAATCATTTTAATTCCTCCTTCCTGAATTAATTTCTTGAAACTAGGCTGGGAAGGCTTGGAACATTGCCCATGAGTTCCATAGACAACTTTTATAGTACAGTATAGTTTACAGTAGTACAGTACCCTTCTCTCTTTGGTGTTCCAACAGAAAGAAAGTCATGCAGGTTTGGAACCACATGAGGGTGTTTTAAATGATTTTTATTTTAGTGAACTGTTCCTTTAAGGAAGTAGCGCTTTGTTTTGTTTTGTTTATGCAATAAGACATGACACATATCGTTATTTCTCTGACTAAATTGCTATATTTAGTTTTCTCATCAGCACAGTCTTAATTAGGTCAGAATACCCTTGACCCTTATGTCTAGATACAATTTCAGTCATTGTAAGCAAGGCCACGCATCAGACCTGCTGTAGCGTGTTTCACTTTCACACAAAACAGCCTGGTGCAGTTCCTCTGAACTGATAGCTGTGAGGAGCTCGGCTGCAGCCCATTGGCTGATGAGGTGCTTTTGGTTTGTGGTTTTTATTCTAAAATCGGATGCACCCACAGAAGCACGTGGTAAGGGCTTCCGCTAGCTTGGTTTTGCGCTGCTCTTCAAAATGAGTGAAAATCAGCCAAGCAGGGTCCCACAGGGATAGAAAGCAGTGTGGTGCAGAGCTAAACAACATGTAGATTGTAACGTACACTCTTCTTGGATGCTTAGTGAACGTGAATTTTTTTTAAATATTGTTCCGTTAAACAAGCACAAAATTGTAGGTCCTTGACTTTCTTTGACCAGGCAGCAAAAATATATATTTTTTTCTTTTAAAAGAAATTTATTAAAGCAAGGATGCATTAAATTAATCAAAAGTTAAAGTATTATTTTTATAATGTTGCAATAGATTTATGATTTTTTTCTGATTTCCAATTTTTTGTAAGTTTCTATTCTTTAAAGATCCTGAAAATAAAATATATCACAGTTTCCACAAAAATATTAAGCAGCACATCTGTTTTCAGCATTATTATTAATAAAAAGAATGTTTTCTTGAGCAGCAAATCAGTGTATTAGAATGATTTAGAAAGATCATATGACACTGAAGATGACTGCTGAAAATTCAGCTTTTCACCACAAGAGTCAATTACATTTTAAAAGTACTTTCAAATTGAAAACCGTTGTTTTAAGTTTTGATCAAATAAATGCAGCTTAGGTGAGTATTAAAAAAATCGAACCAAAACCATGTGTGGTTTGAAATCTGCTTCAAATTAGAATTGTATTCATTGTGTCTCAGTTTCATTGGTCAGCTCAGATTCATGGTAGTTTTACATTGGTCGAGACATGACGCAAATGTAACATAATACAAAGTGCATTATATATTTAAGAATTGACTGCACCTTTAACATGCAGTTTCACACACTTCTCCCATTACTGAAAATCCATAGTGAAGGAGTTGACTTCTTAAATAAAAAAAAAAAAACTGAAATACCATAAAAATAAATACATAATTTCCAGTTGTCCATCTCTCTTTCCACACTAACAGTGACTTTCAGATGTTGTATGAGAAAGTCTGTAGGCACCTAGACACTGATGTACTGTAGATGCACATGTATGTTGACTTACTCTAGTAAGTGGAAGTTGATCTCCTGATAATAAATTTAAAATATCAATTTAAATATACTTCTAAATGAGTATCACTTCTGCTGTGGAACTTTAAATGTGTTCCCAACATTTCTCCTTTTTTTTTTTTTTTTTTTTTTTTACAAGGTCGAGTTAAACACCTGCTAATGAAAAGGGGAAGTGAAGAGCGCTCTCTTACTCACTAACTCCAAATGAAGTCAAGAGGAAATCTGGTCATGGTATAAGATGGGGTTGGGGGTGGACTGGGTGTTTGTGTGTCTGTCATGGTGAACCGCTGTACGTGATGCTTCATTTTGACTCGGCTGAGTCACGTCCTGACACGAACACCAAGTGGTACAGTAAATCGCTGTTAATCATTGTGCTAAAATGTGAAGGGAGAAACCCTTAGTTTCCCAAACAAGAGCGATTTTGATCTTGTAAGGGGAGGGGGGTTCATCATGGGTGAATGCTCTCACCCTCATTTGCTTTCAAAACTTTACTTACACTCACTCCCATACATTTCTCTGATAGGAAGCTGTCTTTGCTTTTGTTTGAACAGCAATGGATGCTGATGGCTAATATTAGATGAATGACTCCTGCTGTAGCACATCAGACTGACCTGATATAGCTCTTAATGTCAAACAAAGTCTGCAGTTCTTCCTTTCATTTAAGCAGAAACCCACTGAGGTCTGATCAAATGTCTGCTGTCTGTTAAAGATAGGGAAGTGCGGCAATTACGTTCGTGTTTGCACTCGCATACTAGAGGGGCCAAAGAGAAGGGGCAGATACAGGAATAGAGCCTGAGATGATAGACACACAGAAATATGCTAAAGCATGTGTGGCACATCAGTAATAACGGTTTAATTTAATTTGCAAAGATTATGGTGCTCTGGTGAACAGTGCTGGTGTAATGCAGACGCAGGGGGCCGACTGCACCTTAAACTGCACCTGTATTCGCCACAAAAATCTGTCATGCAGAGCCTTTTGTTAATAGGTTGGGTTACACTTTATTTTGATTAGTTCACTTTCTACTAACTGTAAGTAACTTTAGCAACTGCATGTCGATTAACTCTCATTAGAGCATTTGAA
Source organism: Carassius auratus (assembly GCF_003368295.1). NCBI lineage: Eukaryota > Metazoa > Chordata > Actinopteri > Cypriniformes > Cyprinidae > Carassius > Carassius auratus. The sequence continues at coordinate 29,949,501 of NC_039245.1, forward strand.
GACTGTTAGGTTAGGGTTAGTAGTATAAGTTGCTGTACTTGCAAAGTTACTTATAGTCAGTAGAATGTCTGTTGAGCGACCATCAAAATAAAGTCTACTAATAATTTAGTGACAGCTAGTTTACATGTAGTTGCAAAGTTATTTATAAGTAGTTGAATGTCTAAAGTGGACAATCAAAATAAAGTGTTAGGTTGCTGCGCATCAGAAAATTGGGGAAAATATGCTGGAACTTTTGTTTTGTAAGGAGTAAATTGGCTCAAAGGTCAGAAAAAGATGCAAAACATACATTGTATTGTCTATTCAAAGTAGCTGAGACATCAGAGTGTTCTCCCCAGAGAATGTCTCATTGCTTATCAGTTTCATTATGATTTAGTTTCTTCCAGAGAATGGAGCTGTGATATGGTGACTGAGTAAGGAATGCTTTCGCCATCAGATAATGCATCAGAATTTGTGTACACTTGTAAAAAATCTTAAGTTTCAGTTTACGACCAAGGGTTCAGAGTTCATTCAGAATTCAGCAAGATGCATAAATTGATCAAAAGTGGCAGTAGTTTTCTATTTGAAACAAATGCTTTTCTTTTGGACTTTCTGTTAATCGAAGAATCTTGAAAAAAAAATACTGTTTCCACAGAAATAATAAGCAGCACTACTGTTTTCAACACTGATAGTAATAAGAAATGTTTCTTGAGCATCAAATCTGCACGTCATGACTATGAATACATGAGATTTTAAAATCTCTTAAATAGAAAACAGTTCTTTTAAATTGTATTTTTAATCAAATAAATGCAGCCTTGGTGAGCATAAGAGATTTCTTTCAAAAACATTATAATAATCAAACAATGGGCCAGTCAGCTTTGATCTCCAAACTCAGTTCAACATCATAGAAATGTCATTGTGAATTTCTTTATTTGCTACTATATTTGGGTGGTTGCTAGGCAGTTACTACATTGCTCTTCATTTTATAATCTGTCCAAGAGCTGTTGACACAGGTTATGTTCCTCTGTTGTTTCCTCTTTTTTTTTATGTAATTGTTGGTCTAAGTAGTTCAATGAAAATTAAGTCAAAATGTATGCACCCAAACGTCATTCCAAACCTGAATGACTTTCTTCTGTACAAAACAAAACAACTGAACTGTTTGTACTGAACAACAAAAAAAGGTATTTTAAAGAAATATCACCAAACCATTTTGGTGACCATTGACCTCCATTGTATGGTGGGAACAAAAAAAAAACACAGACATTTCTCTATGAACTTTGTGAACTATCCCATTGAGATACAGACAGAGAAATGTTCTCAGAGCTATTACATTAATAAACCCATGAATATATGAATCTAGTATGGAATTAGTAGCTACCGTTCATAAGTGCTTGCACATTTAATGCAATACGGTTAAGTGTTCCTTTAATTTCAGGATTTTTGTGATTTCAAACTGTCTTATGTATAGCCTATATAAGCATTTTATCAGCCATCTGCAGCCCTGCTCTTGGTATTTATAACGTTTGACCATTAATCACTGTGCCACAATCTGTGATCCAGCTACACAGTTAATGCGTATGTGCTGCAGCCATTCAGAAGACTATCAGCTCATTTAAGCACTAATGAACACAAGCTTCAGTCATGTGCTGTGAAATCTTCACAGCCACTGTCCACAAGGTTTAAAAAAAGATATGGTTTATTTCACCTCTCTGAAACAAGATGGTTTGTGATTGCACATAGAAGCATGATGCTCGCCACAGGACACAAATGTGCCATTATGGTGACAGCCACCACAGCTGCAGATCACTCTTGCATGAATTGTGTTTTATTGTTGACATTTGTGAAGATTTTTAAAGACAATAAATGGGCATTAAAGGTAGCTGTGTGAAAGTAATTCCATAATTGTGGAAACAGTGGTCAATGTAATTTAAAAATTATAAATTTGCAAGTGTGTTTAATAACATGTTTTTTGTGTATTGTATGAATCTGCGTTTAAATAAACTATAACCAACATTTGAGCAAACAAGTCAACAAGAAACCCTTTTTGCAGCTGAGTAGAAAGTAGAAAAAATGTAGTGCGGTGAGCAGTGTTACAGTGTTATCCACTACAAGTAACACAAGTTGCTTAATCAGATTGCTTTTCTAAAGTAAAGTAACACATTACTTTTTAATTTACAATGAAATATCACAAGTTACCTTTGCATATAAGAAATGCAGGTTATTTTGTTTCCCATGTATTTACCTACAGCTCTCATGTTGTTATTTTGAGAGAATTCAGGAGTAAGTGCAGAGCGTTGTGTGTGAATATGAAGTTACTGTAGTTCTAGACTAAATATGAACATAGTTACTCATCTCACCTGCACATATACAAATATAATTTGTTACTTTTTTTTAAGAAGTAACGCAATATTGTAATCCATTACTTTTAAAAGTAACTTTCCACAACACTGGCAGTGAGGGATGTTCAAACTTTTTCAGTGGACAAAAATGGCATAAATTTTAACACGAGTTAAAAATGATGTGTGGTTTACATTTTACAAAGTCTATTACTCACAGCCCCATTTTCATATGTGTCAAATTCTGTGTATACCCTGACTATAGCCTGCATGACCAGTGACGTCAGCAGAAATCAGCACCTTTATAAAGATGTAGAACATTCTGTGAAAATATAACTTTTCTATCTTTAATATTGACTGAATAAGGCCACGGCAAAAAAATGAAATCATAGTGAAATTAATGGTTGAAATCAAATGTTGATGCTTGATATCTCATAATCAGGTTTTGAGACTTTAGCCTGAATTTCACAGACAGGGTCACAAATTAGAACTGTGCTGGTTTGTAGGGTACAAAATTGGTACAGATCAATGTGACTCAATCTGAATACTACTAATATTAAATGCATAAAAATATTAACCAAGATATATTTTTTTCTTCTAATATTTCACAGTAAAACAAATCAAGTGTTTAATGAAAAAGAAAATAATAAATTTATTTTGCAATATAATTGTTAAAATTACAATGGTCTTAATTTCTTCATTTTTTAAACGTTAAACCAATATTGCCACAATGAGCCCCTAAAGATTCTCTTTTATTGACAGCAGTTTGGTTTCCAAGTTTTCTCATGACAAGTTTGGTTGCATTCTCAAAAGCATATTATACAGTAAGTGACCGAGTCACTCTGAGACACCATTTTATCACAGCCTTGGTTATATTTTTTTATCATCACAAAACTTGGTTTTGTTAATCGTGCAGTCCTAATTCTATTTTATTTTTAGTGTTGTGTTATATTTTATTTTTAAAAAGAAGCCAAAAAAATAATTCACTTTAGATCATAAAACTACATGAAGGAAGTACGTTTATGGCTGAATGGACACATTTAGCCTTTGTACGTGCAATGACAAGTTTGTTTTTATCTGATGTGCTATCAATGCTGTGGGTGTGAAAGAAGAGTTGAAATAGCGTCTAAAACTCTATTCTCTCCCGTTCTCGTCTCATAGCGGCCTCTACAGGAATGGAGAACGGAGGTTCAATGAAGTTGCTAGACTACGGGGAGGCATCATGGGAGAATGCCGAGAAGAACCGGTACATCTTGTGCCGTTTCATCAACCCCAACAAGCTGACCTCATATCTGCGCCAATGCAAGGTCATCGACGAACAAGACGAAGACGAGGTGCTCAACTCTCGCCTGCTGGAGTCCAAAGTCAGCCGTGCAGGTACAGTATTATTCAATGCTTCCGTGTCTGCTTAAGCATACACTGTAGAATTGTTGATGATGTGATACGGATCTGCCCAAGGTTGGTCTTGCTCTCCAATCGTATTGCAGGGACATCAACATTCCTAGATGCTGGTGACAGAAAATACTAAACACTGTGGAATATGGAAATGCAAATTCAATGCTGAAAAATTTTACATGCAAATCACATCATCAATCAGTTACTCGGTCACCCCATCTTTCACTCTGTTTTTCCAAGTGGTGTAATGTGATGATGGATGGACGCTTTTAATCCCGTGAGCTGACGCTGTAGATTTTCTTTCCTATCGACTCCTTCCTGAACCTTCCTAACATTTTTCAGCTTCTGAACAGCCACAGGCAAAACGGATGACAGGGATTTCGTCCGAGCGGCTTGCTGAAGTCTGCACTGTTTGTTTTTTCACAAACCAGCAAAAACGTTTGTTTACCACGGCTGGGATTTTCACAGCCCCCTAATGATTCTCTTTTCCTCCTGGGACTGACACTTTGGCACATAATACAGGAGATCATCTTTTTGTGCCAGAGCTTTCTCTAGGGAGTTAAAATACAATGCACTGCTTTCATCAAAGACAAATCTGGATCTTCCTGCTACAGCAACACTACAGAGTTTAATACCAGATGCAATTTGATAGGCAATTTGTCTGTCCACGCCAGGGTCAACATTTCTATGAGATGCAACACAATCAATCACAAATCACAGCCAATCAGAAGAGCGTGTGGGCGGAGCTTTTTACTCACCCTGAGGCCATTTTTTTTCTTCAGTAGAAGAGAATGAGATCATTCAAACAGAATGAGATCACTATAACATTCGTTTAGAAAAGAGATTGCCAAAGAAGATTTCCATTTCATTCTGATCTTAATATTTGAAATATATTTAGTATGTACAGTATATATTGGTGAAAAGTGTCTTATTTAGCTGAAATTCATGATTTGTTGTTGTCTAAATTAATTTCTGTTACTATCAAACTCTGTTACCAAGATAGAGAGAGTATGTTACAGAACTGACAGTCATACACAGAGAAGCACACACACTCTCACACATACACAACCATGACTCAGTTCTGTCAACACTGTCACTCTACCTTGGTAACAGAGCTTGACAATACCAGAATTGACACTTGGCATGATTCTATCTGACAAGAAATCATTATTTTCAGCTATACTGTATAAATTTAAATTAAATTAAATTTTAAATTAAATTTTAAATACATTTTAAATTTAATTTTAAATTTAATTTTAAATAAATTTTTTTTAAATTAAATTAAATTACATTTATGCATTTAGCAGACGCTTTTATCCCAAGCGACTTACAGTGCATTCAGTCTATCAATTTGTACCTATAATGTGTTCACAGGGAATCGAACACCCAACCTTGCGCTTGATAGCACAATGCTCTACCAGTTGAGCTATAGAACACTAAGACACTTTAAATTATATAGTGATCCAATACAACTAATGTTTATAATATAATTATAATATATTTATAAATGTGTATATACAGTTAGTTAATTTTATACAGTTAGTCTTGTCAGCTAACTACTGTAAAATTAGATGGCATTTTAGCCCAAATTGAAAAATGGACCAAAAATAATGTATATGAAATGACAAAATAATCAGTGAATTTAGTATTTTAAAAAAATGATGATGATGTTTCATCCTGATCACATTAACATGTCCTATTCAAAGTTATCTAAAGGTCACATCAGGTAGAAATAAGCTTTTTTCAGTTAGACAAGAGTAATGCTTCAGTGTTTTGTTTCAGGTCGGTTGTTGGATATACTGCACACGAAGGGAGAGCGAGGCTATGTGGTTTTTCTAGAGAGTCTAGAGTTGTACTACCCAGACCTCTACAAACTCGTTACTGGGAAGGAGCCTACACGCAGATGTTCCACTATAGTCGGTGAGCCACTTTTAAATTAATTTCTGCCCATACACCGTATTTTCGGACTATAAGTTGCTCTTTTTTTCATAGTTTGGCTGGACCTGCGACTTATAGTCAGGTGCGACTTATTTATCAAAATATTAATTTGACATGAACCAAGAGAAATTAACCAAGAGAAAACATTACCGTCTACAGCCGCGAGAGGGCGCTCTATGCTGCTCAGTGCTCCTGTAGGCTACCCCTGAGCAGCGTAGAGCGCCTCCTCGCGGCTGTAGACGTAATGTTTTCTCTTGGTTCTTGGCTCTTGGTATATATTTGGACTGATGGTGTTACATGATTACGATACATATATATCATGATATTTGCATGTATTCTAATGGTACTTTTTTGTGCAGTAGTGTTAAATTTGACTGTATTTTGTCCTTTTCCTGTAGTGGAGGAGGGCCAGGAAGGCCTAATCCAGTTTTTAATGAATGAAGTCATAAAGCTTCAGCAGCAGTCCAGGGCTAAAGAAGTGCAGCGGGTGGACATCATGACCAAATGCCGCACGCTAGAAGATGAGCACAAGAAGCTACGACTGGCCAACCAGGAGCTGCACACCTTCCAGGAACGCTACAATAAAATGAAAGAAGAGCGTAATAACTATAGCGATGAACTTATTAAGGTGAAGGATGACAACTATCAGCTGGCTATGCGTTTTGCCCAGCTCAGCGAGGAGAAGAATATGGCTGTGATGAGGAGCCGAGACCTTCAGCTAGAGGTTAGAGGGCTTCTGCATGCATTACAGGACAATCCAAGTCCTTCTTTTGCTGCTAACAGTGATGGGTCACTTGTATTTACACAAATGATTTGACTACGTGGGATACAAATGTTGACTGCTGTCTCTCCATTTCCTCTAGATTGACCAACTAAAGCACAAGTTGAACAAGGTGGAGGAGGAGTGCAAAATGGAGAGGAGGCAGTCTCTGAAATTGAAGAATGACATTGAGAACCGACCTCGGAAAGAGCAGATATTTGAGCTGGAGAGAGAGAATGAGGTCTTGAAGATCAAACTCCAGGAGTTGCAGTCCATCATACAGGTGAAGATGCTTTTTGCATAACAGTAAAAAGCAGACAGTGAAAAGCAAACAGTTGGGAAAGGTTGCTCAAAGTCAGAGATTTCAGAGTTGTTTTGTATGCTTGTTTTGTTTCTTTTTATGCATAGCCCGGGCCTCTACCAGATTCAGACAAGGCCATCTTGGATATCCTGGAGCATGACCGACAGGAGGCTCTAGAGGATCGTCAGGAGCTAGTCAACAGACTCTATAACCTGCATGAAGAGGTCCGACAGGCTGAGGAGCTCCGGGACAAGGTCAGGACCAGCCTTATACCTTCAACAATCATTTTAACCTTGAGCTCCTTTCCAAACAGTGTATAGCACCTACAAATGTTGGGTAAAAACCTCAATTTTTTATTACTAATGGAACTAATTGTTGCTTTGAAAAAAACAACAAAAACCACATTTTTTAATGGTCTAATATCAAGATTAAATATATTACAGCTCTAAGTTTGGTGTTAGTAAGCCTTTTTTGTTTGTTTTACTTAACTAAATAAAGAAAAAAGAAAATATCTAAAAATAAATTCATAAAACTGTCATCAAACATCCTGAAGAAGAAAAAAAAACATGGTTTCCACAAAAAATATTAAACGGCACAATTCTTTTCAACAGTTATAACAACAAGAAATGTTTCTTGAGCAGCAAACCAGCACATAAAATGATTTCTGAAATATTATGTGATGCTGAAGACTGAGTAAAGATGCTGAAAAGTCAGCTCTGTTATAGGAATAAATGACATTTTAACATATATCTAAATAGAAATCAGTTATTTAAAATGTCAATATTCACAATGTTGCTATATACATGCAGACTTGTTGAGCAAAATACACTTATTTTATTTCAAGAACATTAAAAAAAATCTTACCCAAACTTTTGAACTGTAGTGTTTCTGATAGTATCTTCTTCTTAATAAGTCTTTTTTTTTTTGTCTTTGTGTTTTAAACTATCCTGTCCTGTTCTTGCTATGAAAATAGCCTTTGGTGTTGAAATGACACTAAAAAAGAGGAACAATTTAGCATTTAAAGAAATCATGAAGGTAGGCCTTATTCATGTGCAAGCTAGATGCATTGCAACAAGTTATTAACTTATCTGCAAGTAACGCAATACATTTTGCCAAAATGAGTCATCTTAGGTGGCAGCATAAGTTTGCTGCCTGTTGTTTGAAACAGTCTTCTGCTATAAGTGCACTGACTGTAAAGTGCACGAAAAGGCTATATAGGTAGACCGATCACTTTTGGCAGAGACCTTAAGTGTCAGGTCATATTTGTCAATTTTGATCACATTTTCAATGTTCAAATGTCCTCATAATAAACATGCCAAATGTGATATTACATTGGCCTCATGGGGACTAAGTGTATTTAATATGGTCTCAGCATGAGGGTTTTTAGTTGACAGCTAGAAATAATGAAGTGTAGGCAAAGGTTTTTTTCTCTTGTCACACTTGAACGAGAGGTGACAGAGGCTGATGAGGACTGGCTGCTCTAAGTGGTCCCTTCTGCAATGTGCTGCGGCTCTAATTAGAAGCGCATCTGAAGTGACGTGTGAAAAGTGTCAGAATTCAGGCTAAGACAGGAAGGAGGGGGGGAGGGGTGGCGGCAGTGACTTCTTATCACATTCAGCCCTCTTTCGGAGCTTGCAACAAATGTGCATTTTAGAGTGTTGACGGCCTACTTCAGCCGCAAAAGAATAAAAGAACATTTTAGTTTAGTCTTGTATAGCTTACTAGAATCTCTCTTAACACTTCACTTGACTTGTTTGTTTAATGACATGGAAAGTAATCCTTGTTTTTGAAAGTGTTGGGGTGCTATGGAAATTTCTGCTTCAACAAAATGAAAATGAATGCTTTAGCAGAGCATTTTCTCTGTAAATGATGAAGCTTTGTCTCTTCGACATGCCGTCAGCAAGGTTTGAGTCACATGAAACCGTTAAGTGTGGAATGAGGGGTTGGTATTAATAAAGTGCTGAAAAAAAAAAAAACTACAAACTGTTGCTTTTAAATCTTTTGACAGTAAGGGTTTTTCTCAGGGTCATGTGATCCAGTTTTGAGCTGTGCTATTTTGCTCTTTATTCTGTTGATGGGTTTAACGTTTAATCTTCTGATGCACAGTATCTGGAAGAGAAGGAGGACCTTGAATTGAAGTGCTCCACTCTGGTGAAGGACTGCGAAATGTACAAGAACCGCATGAATACGGTCATGGTGCAGCTGGAAGAGCTGGAACGTGAGCGGGACCAGGTTGAGTACTAATGTTCCTACTGATGGCTTTGGATTAGTTCATTTCCTGTTTCTTTAAAGGGGCTGTCGGTATAGTATAGTCTTTCTCGGTCCCACAGGCTTTCAAGTCAAGAGATGATGCACAACACCTCGTGTCTCAATGTCTGATTGACAAAGACAAGTACCGCAAGCAAATCCGGGAGCTGGAAGAGAAGAGCGATGAGCTTCAAATAGAAATCGTACGCAAAGAAGCCAAGATAGTCAACCTAGAGTGCAAACTGAGACGGATGGCCAAAGAAAATGGTTTGGATCAGGTGAGAAATTATCTGTGTGATTGAAAAGTTGAGTGTTTTTCCTCTTTTAAACTAGGTAATATATATGCAGTTTATAACAGTTTATCACCATATCAGTTATAGGCTGGTTGGCTGGCACCATTGGGGATTTTTCTTTATTTTATCATGGTGTTTTCCCCTCAGAGTCTGCCACGGGACATTACTCCACTAATTATAGCTCAGCACTTCGGGCAACCTGATGGAAATACAGGAGGACCTTCAGAGGACTCTGGAGAAGACACTGTTGATGATCAAGAGCCTAAGCTTCAACGCAGATGTAACCTTAAGGGCAGAGTGAGTACAAACTTGAAGCTGTTTTCTTTTTTTTATCTCTCATTGTGTATTATTGTTCAAGAATATCTCTGTCATTCTCAATTATTAGATCAATCGACCAAAATCTCCAGCTGCTGGACCCAAAAGTCCTCTATTCCAAGGTAGAATGTTTATTTAAAGATGGTGCTCGGTGCCAACTTGCAGTTAAAACGTAGTTATTGTGTGGTAATGTTCACCGAATGTGTGCAAAAAGAATTTCCTGTGAGCTTGGTTTCCTTTCTTTTCATCTCTCATTATATAGCCATGCCTTTCAGCAATGGAGATCTCTTAGAACCTGCTGCCACTGACAACACAGGTCTACACAGTGCTAGTGCAGTGATTTCTCCTGCAGACATCTGCTGTAAAAATGTAGGCTTTAATGCATTATCATCTGATTTGTCTATTTCTCCAAGTTGCTTTAATTTGAAGGCAAATGGTGTGTATGTGCTTGTGTCTCTTCAGCTGCGGTGCCGTAATGACAGTATCATGTCCACCGTGCCGGAGCCTCCAGACCAGAACTCCATTGTCAGGAGAATCAAGGAGAACTCAAACTCTCAATACAAATTGTAATTAAAATCAGAGCTGCCATAGACAGTGATAAAAGAAAACGAGTAGACTCTCCATTAGAATTTCTTGCCATTAGTCTTAGATGCAGACTTGGAAGAAATCAATAAAATAAACACTAACAATAATAATGTAAACTACATAGTATAATATTAACATTAGTTTACCTTACATTCAGTACACCTTCAATAAAAAAATGTGTTTGCACCTAAGGCTTTATATATTATTTTTAGTGTAAAACAACAGTAATTGTTAAGAGTTTTGTGTCTGGTTTGTATAACACAAACTGTGGTATTTGCTTTTTAAAATAGTAGCCTAATTATTTTGAAACTGGTGTACTTGTAACAAAAAGTTAAATGGATATTGTTTCATATTTATTGATTATTTAGAATGCATTTCCACAAAAGCACCAGTTGTTAGCTATAGTAAATTCTTAGTAAATTGTTGCTGGCATTTTAGAGTCAAATTGACTGTGCTGTATCTCTCTTTCAGTATTCTCCCTTCAGAATCTGTAGATACTGACAGTGGAGACAATGCTGATATGGGTATGACCATGCATAAATCATTTATTCTGCCCACTCACTGCTGAATCAAACCCTTAAGTCTTGTAAAATTGTCTATTTCTTTACTATAGATGACCATGACTTAGACATGTCCTCCTACGGGCCTTCATCCATCCATTCATCTTCATCTTCCCACCAGTCTGAGTCAATGGACTCGTATGATCTGGAGCAAGTCAACAACATTTTCAGGAAATTCTCTTTGGAGAGGTATTTTGTTTTTTGTTTTATTTAAAATCCAAACTTGAGGGAAAAAAGTCAGTCTTTGTCATCTCAATTCATCCTCATTGTGTACTTCTGTATTATCGCCCCTCTTTGATCTGTGCATGTGTCCGTTTTCATTCCAGACCGTTTCGTCCTTCACTGACCTCAGGCCCTCCGCAAAACCCAATGCGGCCAGTTCAGAGCCTTTTACTCTCTGGAGAAAACCTTCTGTCGGACGTCACTCTGATTGGTGGAAATGATAGTGGCATCTTTGTGTCCTCTGTCCAGTCTGGTTCTGATACAGAACGGGCCGGAGTTAAAGTTGGACATCATCTTCTACTGGTGGGATTGAACCCCTGCATATGTTCCACAATGTGTATATATACAAATAATAATAAAATAAATAAAAAAAAACCTTTGTAGTAGTAATAATCTTTTCCCATGTGGCTTCATTTATCCCTAAGTTGGAAGGCAGTGTTCGTGGAGAAGCTCAGAGTGTGGCTTTGGACACCTGCACCAAAGAGGAAGCTCACTGGACCCTGCAGAGATGCACCGGACAAGTGCATCTCCATTACAAGTCCAACTATGATGGTGAGTCCAGACCTCTCTTAAAAGGAAGATGCTTTCTTCAAAAAATCAATGTGCACAGGGGAGGTTAAAAGGTACTCTTGTTCAAAAAGTCCTACGCCACTCTGGAAGGAATCTTATAACATGTTCAGACTAGGTTTGCTGTGACGGAGTTAACATTGTTATCCAGCAACAGTGGATACTTCAGTTTTTTTTATAGTAATATAAATAATTTTATTCTGTTAGATAATAGACAATACAATAAAAGATTAAGATTTAGTTCCTAAATGAAATGCAAAGGTGCTTATTTGGCAATATTTTGGATTTTGAAAAGGCTGTTGACTTTTACCATTTATCTGAGGTGATTTTGTATTTATTTTTTTATTTTATTTTTTACATTTGTTTCTTATTTCTATGATTCCACGGTGTTTGCTGATTTTTACTGTATTTAAAATGGTTGTTTAAATATTTTATTGTCATTTATTTATTTAATTTTACATCAAGGTTTTATTTATTTGTTTTTATACATTTAACCTTGTGTGTAAGTT
>NC_039245.1:29966504-29973733 GCF_003368295.1 Carassius auratus
TTATGTGGAATTACAATATAGAGTCGTACAGTAATGTTATGTGTACTAGAAAGGTTATATGGATGTGTATAGTGGTACAACGATGTTATGTGAAAATGAGCACTTAATATTGACAAGTAACAATTCATAATTCTAATAAAATTACCTTTACACCACATACTATGTGGCCCTTTTACCCTTTATTGTTTCCATCATACATTTTACATACTCTTGAAGATTTCTTTAGGTCTTGTCTCAGACCCAATCTCTCTGGTCTCGGTCTTGACTCGGAATCGACCCTTTCTGAACTCGGTCTTGACTCGGACTCGACCCTTTCTGAACTCGGTCTTGACTCGGACTCGACCATCTCTGGACTCGATCTGGACTCGGACTCGAATGAGCCGGTCTCGACTACAACACTGATCAGATGGTTAGATGAGAGGCAGCATATTGTTTTTCACTTGCTAATGTGTCAGGAGATGAGTCTATTTTTCCACTTCAAATCTCACTTGTTTGAGAGGTGTGCCAAAAACAGGACAAAAAAAAGAGAACTGACACCTCACAATTCTCTCTTCAGTTCTCAGTTCTCTTTTCTGCTTTATATGATCCATATTTACAAAATTGTTTATTTTCATGTATAACTGTTGCTTTTTGATCATAGTAAATAGGACGAAACATAAAAAGTGTATTTTAAGGGAAAATAAATGTGTTTTTTTAATATTTTTTTTTATTTTTAGAATAAGCACTGTCTTTTGGAAGCTGATCTGAGCTGTGTGAAAGACTTGTTGAGGAGGGAGATCTATCCCATCGTGATCTTCATCAAAATCTGTGAAAGGAACATCAAAAAACTGAGGTAAGAACTCTTCCAATGTCTTCGTGGCACTCTTTAATGAGTGTCATATTCATTATTTAGTTCTAGTTTGAAGAAGGTCAACGGTTCCTCAGATCATTTAGTAATGGTTTCTGATGTTTCTTCGAGCAGAAGACTCCCTCTGAAGGTGGACTCTGAGGAGGAGTTCTTGAAGATGTGTCGCTCCAAGGAGAAGGAGCTGGAGACGCTGCCGTGCTTGTACACTGGTGTGGAGCCTGACTGTTGGGGAGGGGTGGAGGATCTCGTCAAGGTCATCAAGGACAAGATTTTTGAGGAGCAGAAGAAGACCGTCTGGGTGGAGCAGGACCTGCTGTGACCCGATCACGGGAGCAACGTCTTATGGTGCACCAAAACTCTGTTTCCAGCTAGGGTGGAATGTATGCATGCAGCACAAGCGTGTGAACAGGAAGTGACTCCGTCTAAGGCGTCAAAGGTGAGGTGTGTTTCTCTCTGCTGTCAAAAAAAATGAAATGCAAACACGTGAAAGGGGGAATGTTACCATATGAAGCTCCTGAGGTTCACTTGGTAAGCAGTGGAAATGTTCTCATGCCCGTGCTTCTTATCTATTGTCAATAAAATATTATCCTTCCCAGCATCCACCTGTAATATTTAATATAGCGCTGACCACTGAATTTTGCTTCAGTTGTGTTCTGGTTGATTTGTGCATAACTGTAAATGGAATCTGATTCCAACATTAATGCAGTATACAGTATGTATGTTTATCTTTTATAAGCAAATTACATGAATTAATATTTGTGACGTCTATATTTATTTTAATATAAGCCCACATTTGTAATATGTTTGTAAAGGTTCGTCTTTGTGCAGATGACACACACGTGCTTAATTCTGTGTCCATTTCAGCTGCTACCTAAATACTTGCCAAGGTTTTACTGCATCTCTAGTATTCATACTGTATTTCAAAGGCATTATCTGTATTTACATGTCAAGCTACTGACTGTAATTTGCAACCGTTTTATTTTTATGTTGGCATTATTTTGGAGTTTGTTTAAGCGGTCATTGATTGATGTCCTGAAGTGGGATCTTCTCTTCTCTATCTGTCTCTAGATGTTATCACAGTGAAAGCTGTTTCTGGGGTTTACTTCATGTAATGTTCTATTCTTTAAAGATGACTTACAGCTTGCCATTTAGAAATATCATGATTTATGAGTATCTTACAAATAATACAAACATTAAAAAATATATATATATATTTAAGGTTAAATGTATGGGAATGTATAGGGGAAAATTTTAGGCTTTAAAAAAATATATATATATATATATTCATGCGCTCTGTATTGTCACAAATTGAATGTGTGTGCATATAATGAAAAGGGGTTTTTAAGCATAATTTTCTGTCAAGCTTCTGTTCTCTTGAACTTTTTCTTGTTTTATTTTTACATAAATATATATTTTACGCTGAATGACGATGGAACATTATTTCACAAAATTTAAAATTTGAAAAAGTAGATACTTTTCTTGCATTTAATATGCTTTCCGTGTAGATGACTTCGCTTTTGTCAGTTTAATTTGGTGCTGACACCAAAATGGGATATCTTGTCTTCGACACATACAGTAAAAATATACAAACTCAATGTGTAATAATTATAAAAGAATTATGAAAAAACTATTAACGATTGATGTCAGCTACCCTGTGATTCTAAACGTACAGCATATAGATGTGTGTATAATTATTGTTTATGAGTGATGCGATTTTTAGGGGAAGTTTAATGTACCAACCGTAGCACCTTATAAATGAAACAAAAGTCTATCGTCTAGAAGACAGGAGTTCATGTTTGTATAGCATGTAAAGGCATCTTATCCAGGGGGCTGTACATCATGTTGAGGGATCACATTTGGGGAAAAAACTAATTTGTCACTATCATTTTGTCTCTTTTGTGTAATCCTCCAACGCCCAAGCTTTGATTTAATCTATTTTATGTAAATATTATTTTATAAACAGACACCAGAATGTACTTTGCAGCTGGCACAACAATGCATGCTGTGTTTTATGCAATAAACGGTTTTGAGAAGCAGAGTTTCTGTTTTCTGCATTTACACTGTGCTTCAGAAGGAAACTGACATGTTGTTGCTGTTGAAATGAGAACTGAGAAACAATAAAAGGGCTCGAAAAGAGGAGAAATCCTGGAGAGAGTGTGTCACGAGCAGCGCAGTGGGAAATTTCAGTTGGCCCCTGCCAAGCAGACATCTTGTTGCTTCATGTGGTGTTGCTGGTGTTCCTCTCAGAGTAGCGTCACTAGCAGGCAACAACTCTGACGGTAAACCAACTTTCCACTGTGATTGTAAACACCATTAGAGAGGCTCTCGGATCTCGCACTGCTCACTAAAAACCAGGAGAAATTGGTTTCATGTAACAGAACACGTCACATTCGCTTGTATATAACCTAAAAAGACTGTTACATGCTGTGTTCTTCAGAGGGTCATGCTTGCTTTTAAACATGCCATAAAAGGCCAAGGAGAGGTTGAGATATGAAAATATAATTTGCACATCAATGCAAACACATTATGTTGTGAAAAGTCCCAGACAAACAATGCTGTTTTCTGCGCATTGTAAATCCATGCACCTTAGAGATTATGCTCCAACCAGTTTGTATCCTTTATCATAATATATTCAAAACCCACAACATGAAAATCCAGTCTCTGCAACCCCGATCTGTGTCTTCCTCACACAGCTGATCGCTACAGGAAGTGTTGCGTATACGTCGCGAGCGTGACACTTTGGCAGATGGCTTGCCAGTCTGTTAAATGCCTTTGCCCTGCATCCATCAGTCAAACGTGTGAGGAGCGGCGGAGCTGAAATGTCATAATAGACTCTCCGTGACGGGGTGTCTGTCACAGGCATCAGAACTTCTGTGTCTAGGCCGTCTACTTCACCCACAACTTCATAAGCCATCAGATCTCACTCGAGCTTTGTTCTGAGAAGCACGAGGCATTTATCTCTTCTTCTAGCTGCTCACCAAAGCACAGCGTTTAATACGTTTTAAAATGCGCAGAGAACTTTGTGCCTTTGTTGCAGCAGTTCACAAAAACACACTTTCAAGATCATTTCTTTGATTAGGAGAGGAAAGCGATTGCTCATCATCTGCACCCTTGAAAGGTGTTTAATGCTCATGCATCTCATTTATGTAAATGTTATCTCTTTAAAGTTTTCAATTAGATTATATTTCTTTTTAATTATATTATTTTCTTAATTTCTCTTTTTTTCCCCTTCTCTCTCTTGATAAAAGTGTGCTTTGTTTTTTTTTTTTTTTTCAGCCATCCTTCTTCAGTCTAATAACAGCCATTTGTCACTCTGGCTATCAAGTACAGACCTCCATTAATGCCACACACACTTGTCCATGTATGAGAGTCATTAAGCTGGAATCAAAGAGTGGGGTGAATTTAATTATTTGCTGTTTTATTTATTTAATTAGACATTTTCCTCTGTAGTCCTCTGTGACCACATGCCCACTGGGTTTGGTTTATTCTTATCTCTCTTAATTAGGCTGGACAAAGCTCTGAATCTGGTTCCGATTCCCTTGTTAAATATGTTTGCCAAGCATTTGTTCCTAAAAACATTATATTACCGACTCTTTGTTCTGCATGAACTATTCTTAAAGAATAGTTTTAAATAACCTTTTGAAATCAAGTTCATGGTGATTGGGCTGTTGAGCTAAAAAATAAAATAAAATAAAAAGGACTTTTGTTTCACTATGAACATGCGTGCTTGAGAAAAAAATAACTATAAAAGACACCTTAAAAAAATACATGCAGGTGAATAAACAGTCTTTTAGTGTTTAACGATAGTGTCATATAAACAGAGTTCTAGCATGAAACTGATGGTGCAGTCTGATAGGTCTAACTCAATCTGACATAATGACATCATTATGACATCGCACAGCTGATTGGTTCTCTCCTGTATTGGTAGCTAATGAGCTCGCTGCTCAGCATTCAAAAAATATGACTAGAGTTTGCCGTAGCAGTGCAGCTCGCTTCAGAAACCCTCCACCTTCCCCAGCTCCACCTGTATAGATCTGCTACCAGGTGATTCATGTATGCTATGGGGTTATTCATGTATGTTATATTTGCAGCAGCAATATTCTTACATGCTCACAGCAGCATGTTGTGGATGTATTGCCAGTACAAAAGTCTCAGTACTTGCTCTGATGCAAAAGCAGTATGGCAGATCTATCCCACCAAGACCAAATACAATAACATTGTCCTGTACATACATTACCATGACAATCCCTCCGAGAGTTGTCATGACAGAAATGTTATAGTTTATGCCCTTTTAATTTTTCTTTTTATAAAATGCATGAAAGATTTATTTTTTGCTGACATGCGCGTGCTGTGCTCAGTCACCAATATGCAAAAAACTTACCATAAGACAATGACTTTAACTGTTACACCCCAAAAAAGAGAAATAAAATTTACATTTGTTATTCAGAGTAACTTCACAGAAGTCTGATTCGAGTATTTGTATGAATAATTATCTTCATTAATTACTAAATTAATGATAAATAATTTATTTTTATTAATGTAATGATTAACAGAAATATTTATTGGAATTATTTTAATTGTATGTTTTATATATAATTTTGATTTAATTATCATTTTAGAATTATACTGTTTTTATATTGCATGCAAACATTGGCTAGAAAAGCTTACATGCAAATCAGCTCTCACCACCAATTATCCTATGATTTCTCAAAGTTGTAGCACTCGGTGCTCAATTGCTGCGTCTGTTCGAAGCATGTGGGAAACACAGATGGCAGTGCTGGTTATTTCAGCCTTAACCCTCTCCAAGACTGCTATCAAGAGCAATTTGCCCAATGGGAAGAATGGATACTTGTATATTTCTGTGTTTGCTTTCTGGTGAGCTTTGGTGATCAACGTGTAATCATGGCCATGTTGCTCTCTGAAAGCCTCTTCAGCTGCGTTTCACGTGCATGTTGATTTCATCTTTCTCCAGAAACCCAGTCCAATTAACCTCCTGCTTGAAAATCAACTTGAAAGCTTTTCTATTAAATGTTTTCCTTGTGCACATCAATGCAACAAATAGGTTTGAGATCTGAATCACAACCACAGTAATGAGAGGTTTAGTTTCCTGTGCTGTAAATTACATTGAATAATCTACTAGGAGAAGGAACGAAGAATTGTCACTATTTAGATGCTAATGTTGGTAGTCCTATTATTCTTATGTAGGTGGTCAGTGGCACAAAATTAGCCCGCTCTACTTATCTGCACCTGGGGTATTAATAAGGAAATGCCTTTGTGGTGCTGTGCTGGGAAAGTGTTTTAAATATTTTATAGTTGTTGACAGTATGTGTAATAAAGCTTTAGCTCGTAATGAGAGTGTCTTGTTAGTGCAGAAATAATAGTACCAAACAATACTACTGATCTTTGACAAATAATGTTTTGATTAAGAATATGCTCATCATATGGTTTCTTACCTGTGGGTTTCTTTTCTTTTTAATTGACACGTATGCATCATACGGAGCTCATTTTTACTAAAAAAGAAATGATGTATGTGGATGATAAACTATGAGTCAAAGGAAATGAATGAATGTTAGCGCAGGTTAACACTGCCCTCTGCTGAATGAACAGTTATTTGTATTATTATTATACAAGCAGAAGAGCCTTTTCTAGATCTTAACCTAGAGTAAAACTTCTCATGCAAAATCAAATAAACTAAATATACAAGGTCAGTAATTTTATTATCTTCAATGCCGACCATTTTATGGAAAGACACATTTTGTTCAGGACATATCGTTTAACCTTAAGAAAACGTTTTGATACTCAAGACTGGAGGAAAGCATACTACTTTTACTACCTTAATTGTTATCTTAATTGTTAAACCTCTGGGTTTTTTAGACTCAACATAAATCACTGTACATGCTTAACAGATTTATTAGACCACCTGTCGCAATAAAGAGAAAACACAAATATTTTAGAAATCTGTCAAAAACTTGTTTATAACTAAACTTGTTATTGTCATTTATAAGGCAAATAACAAACTGAAACAAATAAATACAGTAGTTTTTATTCACACATAAAACAACTTAATATTTTGTGTGATCTACTTTGCTTTGTAACAGCTTGTATTCTTGCTGGCATTGTTTTATCTATTTTTTCTAACAGTCTTTGTTGTTATTGATTGTCTCTTGAAAAAAATAGAAAAAATAAAGTGTTTTTTATTTTCTTGTAAAACAGTGAATTCGAAAATGTATGTTACAACAACCTAATTATATTCTAGCATTAGAAACACTAAAACTAAATAGCTTACACTGATGTATTAACCATTCGAGAAACATAATTAAATTATTTTGGTAATAACTAATACTGTTCGTTTAGGGCAGCTGTGGCACATTGGATGGTGGTG
>NC_039245.1:29973833-30025718 GCF_003368295.1 Carassius auratus
TTATTTGATCAAAAATGTATTCCTGTGAAGGTAAAGCTGAGGGTTCAGCAGTCATTACTCCAGTAATTGAGATCCAGTGTCACATGACCTTCAGAAATCATTCTAATATGATGATTTGATGATCAAGAAATATTGTATATTTATTTGTGGAATGTGTTTTTTTTTTGTTTGTTTTTTTGAGGAAAGTTCAAAAGAACAGCATTTTATCTGACATAGAAATCGTGAGTAACAATATATGTCTTTTTGATCAACTTAACACAACCTTGCTTAATACATTTGTTTACAAAAATCCTATTGCCCCGAACCTTTTGAATAGTGTGTGTGTGTGTGTGTGTGTGTGTGTGTGTGTGTGTGTGCTCTTGTTTTTGTGACATATCAGGACACAACTCTGAATAATGACATGGGTATGACACAGGTATTACAAGGAGAGGGTGACTTATGAGGACATAACCGATGTCCCCATTTTTTTCAAAATGCTTATAAATCATACAGAACGAGTTTTTTTTTTTAAGAAAGTAAAAATGCACAAAGTTTCCTGTGAGGGTTAGGGTTGTGAAGGGCGATAGAATATACAGTTTGTACAGTATAAAAACCATTACGCCTATGGGATGTCCCCACTTTTGGACAAAAACGTGTGTGTGTGTGTGGTGTGTGTGCGTGCGTATACATATATATATATATATATATATATATATTATATATACTATATATATATATATATATGGTATATATATATATATAGGTTATATCAGACTTTATTATGGTCATGGTTTTGGGGCTTTTGTACTTCTTGTTATACAAAAATGACTTTATTATATAATAATCATTTACCTCTCACTCATTATGTATAACACTCCAGCTCTTCCTTGAAACTTCAGTGGACTATTTCACTCCAAACTCGGACTTCTAAGAAAATAAACCTTTCTTTTTCACATATTCTATAGACTTTTCTTTCTATACGTATATATACTATACTGTACAGCTGTGTCGTCTGTACTGTGTTCACTTGTGGATGCTGATGGTCAGTACAGACCCATAGTTTAGAAGCTGTATATCAATATTTCAGCCCAACTGAGAGCATCAGCAGTTAACAGCAGTGTATCTCATCTTGGGATGGCATGGCATGATTTTATTATGATTTTCACAGCAGACCACAGCGTGTGTTGGCAGAGAACATTCAAAAGAAGTTCCCTAATCTGCTTGATTACAAGTTATTATACAGTCATGTCTTTCTATGCTCTGTCTGTTGATTCAGTGCTGGACTGTTAAGACTTCATAGGCACACAGCACGTTATAAAGAAATACTGAGGCTGATTAAATGTTCAAATAATAATAATAATAATAATAAACCCTCACATGCCATATGGGTGCATGTATAGTTCTCCTGTATGGTGTGATCGTGTGATATTTAATATAATTCTACTTCTTTTGTTCATGTCGTGTAGAATACAACACTGAGTTGTACATACTCAGAGGTAGTGTGTATATATATTTATACATAACTGAGAGCAAAGGTACACTTCTACTCTAGATTCCAGTTTCATCACTTGTTTCTGTCATTTCTACAGCCTAAACGCACAGCGTGATGACATGAGCAGTGATGGAAACGTGACCCACGTGTGTGAGACAAGCACATGAGAGACACAATCATTTTGACAGCTACTTGTCTGTAAATACATGATGACTTGATGTAAAGGGGCAGAGGTGGTGCATTTTACACCCCTGGCCTGAATGGAGTCCTCTATCCGCTCTCAGCTCAGGAGCCTATTGCTTGATCTCTAAGATGGAGGGGTTGTGGTCGAGGATAGCCAGGATGATCTTGTCCATGTACTGCCTTAAACGGAAGTTGATCTCCTCTTGTTCTTTCAAAGCCTCCACAAGCTGGAAGGATGGAGAGATTGACCAAATGAGTGACAAAAAAAATGATGATATGTAAAGCTAAAAGGACATTTTGGAAGTCCCTCTAAGATTAGAACAAATGCTAATGTTTAGTATTGTAACATTTAGTATCTTTAAAACTACACAAAGTATGGCTTAAGGAAAACCAAATATGTGACCATAGACCACAAAAGCAGTCTTAAGTCACTGGGGTATATTTTTAGCAATAGCCAAAAAAAAAAGATTGTATGGGGTCAAAATTATAGATTTTTCTTTATGCCAAAAATCATTAGGATATTAAGTAAAGATCATGTTCCATGAAGACATTTCATATCAAAATGTTATTATTGATTAGTAATAAGGACTTCATTTGGACAACTTTAAAGGTGATTTTCTCAGTATTTTAGATTTTTTCTTCACCCTCAGATTCTAGATTTTCAAATCGTTGTATCTCGGTCAAATACTGTCCAATCCTAACAAACTACACACCAATGGAAAGCTTATTTATAGATGATGTATAAATCTTATGACTGCTTTTGTCATAATAAAAAATCTTAATGGTCAAGCCCCATCTTTTCTGTCAGATCATCTTATTCACGTTTCATCCTCCAGATCTCTATGATCTTCTGTTAGAGCTCTTTCAATTGTCCCTCGTTCAAACGAAGGGTGATAGGGCTTTTTCTATTGCGGCCCCCCATCTCTGGAACCAACTTCCACTGGACATTCACCTTGCACCTTCTATCACAACTTTTAAAATGAAGTGGAAAACATATCTTTATTCCCAGGCATTTTAAATTGGATTTTATCTATGTTTTTTTTATTGTTTTACTGTATCATCTGTTTTTTTATTTTATGTTTATCTTTGACTTTGTTCAGCACTTTGGTCAGCTTTGCTGTGATAAATGTGCTATATAAATAAATTTAAAATTTCATTTTATGGAGTGTGATTAATTCTTACGCTGTTCCTTGGAATCAGCTTCCAGTAGAGATGTGCTAAAACACGAAATGTGCTATATAAATAAACTTGCCTTGCCTTGCCTAGGTCCTACGTCATCCGTAAAATGTGACAGTTAGCGGAAACTAAAGATTACAGTTTATAAAGTTTTAAATATGGGTATTGTTCTTTAAAAAATGCATTGGTTCACTTCAGAATGCCTTTATTCACCCCCCCAAAGCCATGTGGAGCACTTTTTATGATGGATGGATGCACTTTATTTTGCTGCAAAATCTCTGTAAGTCCGATTGTATTTGTCTGAAAGAAGAAACCTTGGATGGGTTTAGGGTAAATCGTGGGGTAATTTTCAACTATCCCTTTAAGGTACAGAATCATTCTTATCTAAAAACAAATAAATTGTTACTCAATATTGCATACAAACAACAAGAACAACTAATATAAAATAATAATGATTAACTGGAGCAAGCATATGCAGAGTTTCTATTTATATCATGTGCTTGCAGCGTAGACCAGTGTTGCCACACACAGACATAACTGTTGATTTTTGGAATGCAATGGCCAATCAGAAGTGTTTAAGTTAGAATCCACTCAACACTTAAAATTTCTTAGGCAGCACTGAAAATTGCGTGCTAACGAATCCTCTCATTATAACACACAACGTGTAAACATTTTGAAAGATTCATTGTGCATAAATTCATTGTGTTATAACAGAGTTTTGTGAGATTGCAATGAACTGATGTCAGCTTTTAAGTGTCTATAAAGGGAGCTCTTTGCTCGCATTCATGCCAAACCATGCACACAGCACCCCATGCTTGCTTTTCTGTTAAAATAGGCTAATTATGCTTAAATAACAAATATTTTATTGTGAGCATTTATGCTGGGATGCTGTGGAACTTATTCGATGTTACAGAACTATGTCATGGTTGAACTGACTGACAAAACATGAATGTTGCGGGCGGGAGTAGGACAAAATCATACATATTTCTGTGGGAGCAGGGGGAGCAGGGAGTGGGATGGAAAAATTGGTCTTGTGCAGGTTTCTAGTGGGAACTTATATGCAGTCCCTCAAAGGGACCAGGCAAAGCTTCAGGACTCTGCAGGTCTCTGTACACTGTGAATGTTGTTCTCACCTCATCTCTGGAGGCATTGTCTATCTCTGCTGCCAGTGACTGGGCCTTGGTGTGACATGCGAACAGGTTTTTGGCCTCGTAAAGGCTGAGGCTGAGAATTTGTCCATTCAGATCATCATTCTGGTCTCTGAGTTTATGGTTCTCCTGTTAGATGATTAAACACATCAGTGAGCAATTCATACTCAATGCAAGGAAGTATACAGTATGCATATATATAATAAACAGCAGTGGTTCTCATTGGGTGAATCAGCACACTTCCAAGGGAACCACAATATAGCTTAATATGATTTAAAATAAGACTAAACCAGGTTTAGCTAAAATCAAGACATATTTCCTATTTTGATTGGTTCTTTCAAAAAACTCTCATTTTAATTCTTCATTCTTAAGGATTCTCATGGTATTGGTAAACCAGCTTACTGTATATGAGGGAATTTTAAAAGTGTGATTTCCCACCTGGAAATGTCACAGAAATTTCTCTGATGCATATAAATTCTTCTAATTATATAAGATTCATATCCTTATATTAAAATCTAATATATATATTATTTATATATATATATATAGTGCATAAGCCACTTTTGTGATGCTTTCATGTGCTTCACGGCGCTTGAGAGTTGTAAAGTATACACAGAAACCGTATAATATACAACGTATCATACAAACAATCATGGACCAGACTGATTTGCAATATCATCGTAAGCTGACATATCACAGACAGCACAATAAGAATATTATTAAGCCATATCTTTCCACTGTACCTGCTTAAGCCGTTTTACTTCATGCTCCAGTTCAATCTCTCGAGTCTTGGCATTGTACTCGGACAGTCCTGCGGCGTTACGGCCACGGCCGGGCTTCTCAGTTTCCAGTTTAAAGAGCTGGAGGTGCTCCAGTTCACGCCGCAGGTCCTCAATCAGCTACATGCATGTGTGAATTCTGTGAGATGTCTGGAGATTTTTATGTGTGTGTATAATTGTAATCTGCAATGAAAATGACACGGTGTTACCTCTTGCATGGCCTCTCGCTCCTTCTGAAACTCATGTCTGTTCTGCCAAAGTTTATCCATAATTTTCCTGTACAGATCCATCTCATCCTTCAAACGCAGGCTTGTATCTTCCAGTTTATCAGTCATACGTTGCTTCTCCTGTGCACAAATATACATAGTGAGGAAATAGTTATCCTGTCTAAACTACTTGTCTCTATAGTGCGACATTAATGATTTAAAATAAAGCCATACCCACATATTTCTCAACATCACCGCTTTAATGACTGCTAATTGAATTTGGAAAATGTTTACTTGCATCAGCTTTTTTGACAACTGGTTATAATTTCATTAATATTGAGAACTGTTTACTTTTGCTTAGAGCGCTAGATAATATATAAATCTCTTGATTTTTGCCCAAGGCACTGTGGCACTGATAAATCTGCTAGAAAATATAATAAATATAATACAGCCAGATCTTAATCCGGAGGATCATTCATACCATTCTTGTATATTGCCATTTCACCTAGCCCTAAACTGCTCTATGTTAAAGCATTAAAGGGATACACCACCCAAAAAATGAAAATTCCTCACCAATGTCATCCATAATGAACACAACTTTTTTTTTTTTTTCAATGACACAAACAAAGATTTTTAGCAAAATAATCCATAAGATTTCCATGTCATGCAAGTGGATGGGACCCTCGAAGTCGATGCTTCAAAAACCACAGTTTTTGGTCCTTTATTTCTGAGAGTGTTTGGATTTAATATGTGTCAACTTTGAGGGTCCCATCCACATGGATTTTATGCACTAACAGAGATGGAATATTTTTCTAAAAATCATAATACGTGTTCCACAGAAAAAAGAAAGTCAAATGCATCTAGGATGACATGAGGGTGGGTAAATAATGACAGAAGTCGAGTACCAATTAAAGCATTTTAGAGATACTATTATTATTTCTGGTGAAGTTGCTTTGAAACTATTTGTATTTTTTAAAAAAACACTGTATCAATAAATTTGGCTTGATTTAACATGAGTTAAAAAAATCAAAAGACAAGTCAATTCACTTAACAGCCATTTTGGACATCATGCAGCTGTTTTTTTTTTTTTAGGCAAAACTAGTCAATAGGCGTACAAGTGTGACTCATCCACTTAAAGAAGCATTGTGAAAACTTTGTGTCACCTGTGTATTTAATGTTTCACTGCATTTCAAATCAGCAATAAAATCTGACAACAATTTCACCATAAATGTAGCTTATTCTGAAACAAAAAAATATAATTTTCCAGCCTAGTCCACAAGAGGACCTTTAATTTTTTAACTATATCAGACAGTGACCTAGTTTTTTAGCTTTATGGGAAAAGCTGCAGCATCAAGTCGTGCAGTTGCTCGACGATGGTTCACTCCATCTCAGAGATCAAAGCCTCACAAGCGCTGCGTCAAATAGGGCTGCTAATGTCATGTAGGCAGGAGCTTTCACACTCATTACACTAGCTAATGCAAGCAACATGAAAGAGTGTGCCGTTAACACCGACAAGCTCCAGGGATTTCTCTGCCTGCTGAAATGTGTCAAAAGATGCTTCAGTGAGGTCAGGAGTGATGGTGTGAAAATGGGTGTCTGAACGTGTCGGTGAGTGCATGGTGCAAGATAGCAAGTAAAACAAACCATTTGACACATAACCTGATGAGCTGATGTATGATGTGGGTCATGTGCTTGCGGTGATGGTCAATGGATTTGTACTTAAGAACATAAGATTTGATGCATATCTGACCTGGTCCAGTTTCTCAGTTTGAGACTTGAGTCTGCACACATTCACTTTCATCTCTGCGTTCTCTTCTTCCAGCTGCTGGACCCTATGGGCAGAAATCAGTCATTATAAAGTGTTTTAAGGTCTTGAAAACTCCACACGACTCATATACATGTGATTTTTTTAGTTTTCTGATAGAAGACTAGGTACCTGTTACTAAGCAGTTCAATCTCCGTACTCTTGTCTCTCTCCATCTTACTGTAGGCCTCTCTGTGTCTCTTCAGCTCTTCCTCTAAACACTGCTCTGCACGCGCCTCCTGATCTTTGATCTGCTCCTCCAGCTCATGTACCCTGATGGGTTAACATGTACAAACACATATAGACATAAGAAAACATATACTTCATATGAATATGTCTCTTATGCTCACCAAGGCTGCATTTATGTGATAAAAGTGTATTAGGGTATAAACATTAATACTGTGAAATATAATTACAATTTAAAAGAAACGTTTTCTAATTTCACATATTTTAAAGCCTAATATATTCATTTCATGGTAAAGCTGTATTTTTGCAGTCATTGCAAATAAAAGCATTTATTACTTTTCTAACATTATAAATGTCGTAACTCTGATTCTAGATCAATGAAAATAATTCTTGGTAAATAAAAACATTAATTTCTTTCCGAAAAAAAAAGTCTTATTGACCTCAAAATTTTTGAAGAGAATTATAATTACAAACAAAGTAATAAATAATAAATCACATATGTACATAATTACATTAAATGTATCAGTATGCTCTTTATACGGTGTAGTGCTGTCTGTAACTTATAGTCAGATCTCTTTACCTATGAACTAGTTGTGTGTTTTCCTGTTTAAGTTTGGATTTCAGATCTCCATTAGCCAGACTGTCATTCTCAAGCTCCGTTATCTTCTTTTCCAAATAACTCACCTGCAGTAGAAATGGAAGAGAGTTCATCATTATAGACAATGTTTTCTCAATCACATCCACAGGAAAACAGCATTATAATAGTATAAAACATTATTTGAATTTTATGCATAAACAGGGTCTTCAGTGACTCATTATCATGTTTCCCGGACCTTCTCAGTGATGTCAACGTCACAGGAGTCGATGCTGTCTCTGAACAGGTCCTCTGTGCTGCCCTGACTGCTGCTGAAGTTACTGTGGTGGAAGAGCTGACTGTGGGACACAGAGAAACAGAGAATTATAATAATTCTCCTTCTCTAAACAAAAAGGGATTTACTCTGCATTCGAAATCGAATACTGCCATATAGTAGGCAAAAAATGGATGCAAAAGGAGTTGTACATATGTCTGAATTGACAGTATTTGAAAGAAGACCAGTTAACTTATTTCTTCCGCTAAAGAAGATACTTTACTCTCCCGTGAGGCCATTGGAGAGGGTTTATGAATGGCAGTGGAGTGACAAAACTGACGCTGGTTAAGTCACATGGCAGACAAATTTCATTCATACATGTTTCATTCATTCATGTTAATGTTATATTTTTTAACAGTCAAAAAGTTAGTTCAAAGTCAGGCAATGGGTATGAAGCCAGTGCTTTGTAATCTCATATTCTACAGATCTTGTGAAAGTAACAAAGATGAGAGACTTACCGACCAAATGCTGTACTGGAAATTTTCCTGTTTGGGCTGTAAAAAGAAAGTGGAAAAGATCCCTGTATTAGAAAACAATATTCATAAAAAAAAATTATATAATGCCATGCAGAAAGTCCAGTTTAATGTGTATCTAATGACTTACTGACTGACTGACAGACTGACAGATAGACAGGTTATAATTGATCTTCCTCAGTGCAACCCTTCTGTCTTATGGAAGCATATGGGTAGCATTATTCAATTTGGGATGTAATATGCAAAATGATAATGCAATATGTAAAATGGCAATGCATTTCTGTATTTACATTTACATTTTCCAATACATTTGTGCAACGTTTGGTGCAAAATTAAAATTAAAATTAAATTACATAAGTTTAATTTGCCATTTCATACACTAGTTTTAATATGTAAAATGAATATTAATTTTAACGCTTTATAAGTTGCAAAATTAAAATGAAAATGTATTACAGAAATGATTAGATATGTCTAACACCTTCAAGCAAAAACTGTGACAAAATGATCATTTAAATGCTATTTTTCTTAAATGCATTAACACTCACAGTCAAGACACTTACGATTGCATTTTCATTCAATGACCCGCAATGAATGTAGCAAAATTCAATGTGCACACTGAAAATGCATTCCGAGCCGATCACGTCTCCGCCCCCTCACGACATGTCAATCACTGCGTGAACAAGGCGGGGCTTACAGAAGGTCAGAGACTCACATCTCAAGAAGAGGATTCAAGTGAGAAAACATGGACAAGACAGCTGGTCTGTGTATGTTTTGATCATTTCGGTTTATGGCTTCAATATTTCATTCGCACTTGTGGACGGAGCTGAAACGCTGCTTTCATCTGATTTGTCGAATCGCTCCACCTTCAGCTCGTTCTTTTTATTCTTTCAGGCAGAATAAGAGTCAGTGCGAGTGAAGCACTGTAATGTCTGAAAGCACTCACTGTTAATTAGCATAATATTTGAATCAGATGTAGCTGGGCACATAATTCGTGCTGCTGAGACCTGCAAATTATTTCTAGGTTATAGTATTGTATGAATATTGTCCCACTGATAAATAAAGTGCAAATAGTTCTTTCTCTTTGGATAACAGTGAATAACAGTGTATAGTTACATTTATGAAATAAAATTAAATAGGATTTTTTGGGAAGGTAAGTCTGGCTAGTTATACAAGCAACACCAGTCGGACGAGTCTGAAGATCTGATAAAGTTCTAGTCTGTGTCAATTACTCTTATAATAATAATAATGTTAACTGTATTTTTCGGTATAAGTTGCATCAGTCCAAAAATACGTCATGACGAGGAAAAAAACATATGTATGTCGCACTGGACTATAAGTCGTATTTATGCAGGACCAAGAGAAAACATTACCGTCTCCAGCCGCGAGAGGGCGCTCTGGGGTAGGCTACAGGAGCACTGAGCAGCATAGAGCTAATTTTACTATTTTTATTTAGAAATTTAACTATATTAATTTTTACAATTATTTATTAATGTCACACACACACACACATACCTAGTGCCTTATAACTTGGTAATGGTAAATGTTACAGACATGGAAATGTTCAGTCTATTATTGATTTTTATTTCCATCCAAAGAGAGAGAACTATTTGCACTGTATTTATCAGTGGGACAATATTGATACAATACTACAACCTAGAAATAATTTGCAGGTCTCCGCAGCACGAATTATATGCCCAGCTCTGGTTCAAATATTATGTTAATTAACAGTGAGCGGGTGTTTCAGACATTACAGTGCTTCACTCGCACTGACTCTTATTCTGCCTGAAAGAATAAAAAGACCGAGCTGAAGGCGGAGCGATTCGACCAATCAGATGAAAGCAGCGTTTCAGCTCCGTCCACAAGTGCGAATGCCATAAACCGAAATGATCAAAACATACACAGACCAGCTGTCTTGTCCATGTTTTCTCACTTGAATCCTCTTCTTGAGATGTGAGTCTCTGACCTTCTGTAAGCCCCGCCTTGTTCACGCAGTGATTGACATGTCGTGAGGGGGCGGAGACGTGATCGGCTCGGAATGCATTTTCAGTGTGCACATTGAATTTTGCTACATTCATTGCGGGTCATTGAATAAAAATGCAATCGTAAGTGTCTTGACTGTGAGTGTTAATGCTTTCAAGAAAAATAGCATTTAAATTATCATTTTGCCACAGTTTTTGCTTGAACGTGTTAGACATATCTAATAATTTATGTAATACATTTTCATTTTAATTTTGCAACTTATAAAGCGTTAAAATTAATATTCATTTTACATATTAAAACTGGTGTAGGAAATGATAAATGAAAATTATGTAATTTAATTTTCATTTTCATTTTGCACCATACGTTGCACAAATGTATTGGAAAATGTAAATGTAAATACAGAAATGCATTGCCATTTTACATATTGCATTGTCATTTTGCATATTACATCCCAAATTGAATAATGCTACACATATGCTTCCATACTGTCTTGCAGTGCAACCACTGCAATGTTTTGTTGATTCAATTCTTCTAAGCAGATTTTTTAGAGCATAATTATTAATTAACTATTGCCCCAAGTGGCCAAGATCATGTACTGCAGTCGGACTGTCCTGGGTCATGAGATTACACTGATAATCAGACAGCTCTGGAGGACCTCTACCTGCACTCTAATTATAAACCACTGTCTGGGTTTATATAACTGTGTGACCCTCTGTCTCTCTTTAAACCCCTTCTCTCATAACATCAGTCAGATCTGAACTCAAAGCAGCTCGCAGAAACAGCTCTCCTGTCCTCATATCCAGCCCAGCAGTGACAAAACACATTTAACTACAACAACAATGATGAAGCCAGACAATCTGCAAACCAAAGGACATGAGGACAAATACACTCACAACACTCACACACATGCCCTCAAAAGGACAGTCACACATAGTTCTTCATGACCTGTCAGGACCCTGTTAGAGTTGGCTTTTGATGGTTTTTTAAACTTAACAGTGATTCAACAGCAGATCTCCGTACTAGACAGACAGACAGACAGACAGACAATACTTATTAATACAATAAACCAAATGTTTGCTGATCACTATAGAGCAGTTCATATTGGTGCCGATCATGTTTTGCATGAATGCCTTTTAACTGCAGCAGAGCATGCAGTGGAGGATTTGGACAAAAATGCCAGAGGATTAATAGCCAAAGGCCACAGAATGCCACATGATCCCACTTCCCCCTCACACCCATTCAGCCTGAGAAAAAGGAAATTACACCGCTCTTATTAAACAGCAACTCTTGTTCAGTTCCAAAAGGTAGCCACTTGTTTATGCTGCCCCCTAAAATACCTTGCTTCATTATAATTTATAAAAAAAATGATTAGGCAATCCCAGAAACAACTACATCAAAAAAAATTAGTGTATTAGAGGAAGTAATGTACTGTATGTAGCTAAAAATACATATATTTCATTCAGTTCTGAAAGTATAAATAAAAACAGTTCAGTATTATTAGCATGATGCTAACCTCAAACTCTACAGAGTGCAACAGTTGGGTTCTGGGAGTTAAAATCCCATTCATTTTCTCTAAAGCAGAACTGATTTTGAATGATAACTTATAAACCTTCATAAACCTCTCAATAGACCTACTCTGATCTACGAGGTTGTTAATCAATGGTATATGGTTTTGCTGAAGTCATCGGGCCGCACTATATAAACTTTAAATCAACAGTTTTATATTTCTTTACCATTTTACTTTGATTAAATCATTTGCAATGCTTCATGGGATTGTATCTTTTTTCCTCACTAAAGCTGTTATATACAGTTTCGTACAGTAGCCATTTTTTTATACTTTTAAATCAAACTTTATAACGTTGTGATTCTCCTCATAGTTAGCTATATTGGTTTATACCTTATACCTCTTAAACAAAGACTTTTTAAAAATTCCTATGGGGCAAATGAATAGGAAAAATATTTCCGGAACCAAGGACGCTGAAAAACTGGGGAGATATGGTCATATTCTATTAAAGTCAGTTGTGTCTTTTCCGTATTTGTGTGCTGTCTCTATACTTCTGAACTAACTCCTGTGCTGTTGTCCCATGACGGTCAAGAAGCTGTCTTAGAAGGCAGCTGTCTATCTACAGTAGGAAGTATGTTGTGAGGCAGCTCACTAGGTTTTAAGATAGAAGATCCCTGTCTGCAGTATAATGTCTCTTGTGTCAGCAGCAGAGGTGGAAACCTCATGATCCCATGATGCTTTAAATCTTGTTACAGATGAGAGATTGCAGTGTCATGCTCCTGAAGTGCCAAATTTGTTAGGTGTCCACATAATAATAAAAGGATTATTTCAGCAGTTTTCATCAAATTCCACCACACACACCCACTTAAACACCCCAGGCTTTTTCTTGAGGGGCTCAGTTTTTCCTATCTGATAACATTCACAAAGATTAGTAAACCCTTGACTGACTGGAATATTGTTGCCATGGTAACGGCTCCTCTGATGAAACCCGTCTCCCGGTAAAGCTTCAGACGGACCGGGGTGATTAAAGAGACTCATAAAGATATATCTAGCTTTTCCTAGAGTGAACTGAGACAAAGAATCCTCTCAGAAGTGCAGTGCTATGCCAGTTAATATGAACTATTGATGCTGCAAAGTTAAGGGCACTAAAGACAGCATTCAGACTGAATCATGGACATGTAACCACTGATTTGGGAAAGAGAGGATGCTAGATAATCATTCTTGAGCATAAAATGGCTGCAGAAGAAGAAAAAAAACATCACTACATAAATATATTTCTAGTTCATTATTAATATGCACTGCATCAGTTAAATTAAATAAATGAATCCAAGATGGCGAAAGAGGCAAGACAAATATAAATAAATACATGTGTATATCAATCAATACTCAATAACAACCAAAAATAAAATAAGAACTGGGTGCATTCAGAAATTGTTTACCCAATAGTTGTGTGATTTGTGTATTAACGGGAAGTCGTGGCCTAATGGTTAGAGGGTTGGACTCCCAATCGAAGGGTTGTGAGTTCTATTCTCGGGCCGGACAGAATTGTGGGTGGGGGGAGTGCATGAACCGCTCTCTCTCCACCTTCAATACCACGACTTAGGTGCCCTTGAGCAAGGCATCGAACCACCAACTGCTCCCCGGGCGCCGCAGCATAAATGGCTGCCCACTGCTCCGGGTGTGTGCTCACAGTGTGTGTGTGTGCATTTCGGATGGGTTAAATGCAGAGCACAAATTCTGAGTATGGGTCACCATACTTGGCTGAATGTCACTTCACATTAGTACTGCAGCAATGAGGCAGTATCTTTGAACTGCAGGTTCCATCATTCTATATATTTTATGTTTTTTTGTTAATTGTCTGAAATAAGGTCTGTGGTTATTTTATTATACTACATAAACTACATCAGTAATACCCGCCCTTTTTGATTTTTTTAAGCTTTTATGTGTCTTCAAAAAGGCTAACAAGTCGCTAGCTGGGATTAGAGGTTGTCGCAGACATTAGAGGTCATAATGGCTAACAGGAAAACTCATCAATTCACTAGTCCGTTTTCACAGTTGTGTCTTCTAACACCCCATTCACACAGGGCGTCGGCGTCAACACCTCTCATTTACTTTTAAGGCATATCATTTTATGCAAATACCCTAGCGCAGACACTAGCCAATCCCGTTCATGAAACACCAGAAAACTAACTTGATTGGCTGTCTTGTCACTATGGCGGTTGTGTCAGTACAAAGCTTCAGAAATGTCCTCCATCAAGCGTTAACGCTGACACCCCTTGTGAATGGGGCTTGACTTTTCGCTCTTGCAAACTGAGATTTTAAGTTAATACTAAAAGTTTGCGTAATCATTGTTATGGTGAAGACATGCAACCGAGGTGTAGTTCATCTAAAGCCTAACTTCAGCTTTTTACTTTTGTGACCATATTTAGGCTTCATAAAAGTTTAGTTCATTTGTGCAGATTATTTTAATGAAAAAACATGTAAGAATCAAAAACTTTTGTTGGTCACAGAGCTGCTGCTTTTTTTTTTTTTTTTGCATTAATCCAAAAGCCAATGGAAAGTCCTAAAAGCTTTTTGCTGATGGAAACGGTGTTATGCTAACATCCGCGTTGGACTACAAAAATACTGTACATCATCCCTGTTGCAATCTATTAGATTATCATAGCAATATGCTAATTTCCCACTCTGTCACTCTTACCTGTTAGCTTTGAGGTTCTTGAGTCTGGCCTCTAGGTCATTGAGCAGGTTGACTTTCTTGCAGCACTGAGAGCAGTAAACATCCAGAAGCTCACTGTTGTACAGATGCCTGATCTTCTGAGGGGTCTGACCAGCACTGCAAACACCATCAAGTGATGATCAGTACTGCCACTAGAAGCATTCAGTTTACTTGCTCAATATATTTAATAATATAGTAAAGTAAGATATTTAAAATTTGACAGTTGGAATATCATTTTTAATGACATGTTACTGATTTAGTTTGATTCAGTCAGAATCACACAGAACAAATGAGAATAGCTAACAATGGAAAACTCCCACTGTATGCCAAAACTATTTCATAATTATTGGCTGTTGTGGTTTTATGTTTAACATTGAGATGATTAATTGCTGCCAAAAGCATTGATGCAAGAGAGCGTATTTGTGCCAGAATTATACTATGCATTATAAATATTCTTAGTGGCTCTCATGAAAATATATCTATGCCATATTTTTACCTAAAACATATATTAATTAACATTTTGAAAATGTGGAAAGGTTATTATTATTTTTGTTTGTTTTTGCATTGATACCCCAATAACATTTTAAGCACACCCAAATTATTGTTACCATAATGCATATGTTTGGGGTAAGGATTTCTTTAATTGCCATGAAAATAATAATTATTCAAAACAATTTATTTCTTATTTCTTTCTATTTGTTTTGGCTTGGATTTTTTTCCTGGTTTCATGCTTTTCTCCCTTATTCATTCATGCAATCAAATGAAACCGATCATACAGAATAACACTATATGTCAGTATTTTAGGCGAGAGGTGTGTACTAAAGTGAGTTAGTTAACCTGGAGGGCAGAGACGAGCCCAAGTCAGAGAAACCATTGGTACGTGTGTCATCATCAGGGATGGGGCTGCTGGGAGTGAAGTCCACATCTTCTCCCTCTCCATAGTCCTCAAACTGCTCCTCCACTGAGATCACTGAAGCTGCTGCTGACGACACCATCTGACCACAGCTACACCAAAGAGACAGGTCGCAGGTCTCGCTTTATGTACTCATCCTGACTGTTGATTAGTTCTTAAGCTCAAAAAATGTGAAAACAACAACAACAAAAACCTAATCACCCATGATGCTGACCTGTTTCCACGTAGAAAGAGTCCAGTCAGTCCTTCTTTCTCATCAGGACGTCCTCCTTCAGAAGATTCAGACCCTGCCCCGCTGTCTCCTGCACTGTCCATGTCTGCCTCCTGCACGTCCCGTCCGACCATTCCTTCCTCATCAGAATACAGCTGGCACTCTGGGTACGGTCGCGTGCACACAATGATCGGGGGTCCCAGACTCCCCTCCCCGTGCTGAAAATAGATATCACAGAAAACATCAAAAAGTCATATTGCTCAAAATCCAATACAAATGCAAGATTAAAACGAGACCAGATTACCCTGACTCACTGTGTGGTCTCTTCATACACAGGACTTACTGAGGTGAAATAAGAACTTTCTGAAATAAGAAAACCTTTCTCAGGGGGACAGAAAAGATAATGCATTGAAGAGACATCCAGTTAATGGTGCTCTCATAATGAAATAAGATATAAATATTCCCTATTTAATTTATACCAATAATTTACACCGTATTCTCACTGCTCTCTCTCACAAGGTCTGATCTTTTTTTTTTTTTATAGCCATTCTGTCCTACAACAAGTACAGTTCAAAATATTAATTTACTTAATTAAAATGCATGTCACATCTCAATGGCAGGGGGACAATGGGAATCAGCTGATGTTGCACAGTGGCTCATTGTTTTTTTTAACAATGATTATTATAATTAATGACAAAATGATTGTTTGGAAATGTAAACTGATAAACTACAACAAAAAATGTAATTAACTGACTTCAAACCATTTTTTGTTGGTTAAAATAGTAATACTTAAATTTCTTAAAAATAAATGCAAGACAGTTCAATATTTAAATAAATTATTGACTTAGGGTCCCTAATACATCTAATGCTGATAGAGATCTCTCCTACACTCTCAACATTACTACTGCTTGATTAGCACAAGAATCTTATAAGCAGCTGCTCTGCTCTTCTTTGATCCCTTGCGCTTTATGCTAAACCATATTTTCCCCTCTTCCCTATTTTAGGTTTGTCTTTTTCTGTACTCAATACTATCAGAGTGTATCTCGGTGAGTACAGCAGTGTGCTAGTGTGTAGTGACCCCTCTCACATTCACACCTCAGCGAGCCCCTCACCTTCCTTTGTAGGTCACATGTAATTTTTTTTGCTCACTTCTCCGCTCGCACCACATGGTAGATTTAGGAAAGGAGACATACACTAAAAAATAAAAAACTGGAGCAGGAATCTCACAGAAATTGCTAGTAACTTTTACAAAGCAGTGACTCTGAATTAAGCACAACATGTTGAACTAAAATGACTAAGGGTATTTTCTTGTCCAACATATTCCAATAATCTTTATTTACAATTTATCCTGATTAATAAAATCTGCAGTGTGTTTAAACTAATCTTGTGCATTTATTAAAAATGGCTAGAGGTAAAGCCTAAAAAAATATCTTCTGGTCTGATCTGGGACGGAAAGGAAATGTAACGGCCGGCCGCAGGATTAAACATCACAGGTCTAGTCACAAATCTGAGTTAAACTTTGATTCTTCACACATGTCTGCATCTTTGGAGATAAGAGCAGATTACTGATGACTGATATATCTGTACACTGCTAATGTAAAGCTTTGACAGAGGTCCCCCCTGCAGAGCAGCGACTGATGAATGCAGCCCTATCAGATACACTCTGACTGCAGTAATGTAAGACGGGTTGCAGGGGTCTCCTGCAGTGAGACCCCAGATAAATGAGCTCGAAACTAAGACCACTTTTGGTCCATCCCGACCTGAATCTCCCCCACCCACTTCGACAGAACTGTCTGGAATGTCTAGACTTAACATTCATTATTAACACTGTTCTACTGACAGACAGATTTTAATGTTAGGCATGCATGAATACACAAAATACTCCACATCATATTATAAACCAAAAACTCCATATATCACATTTACTCATGTGTATTTCACTGATGAAAGCGGATAAGAAATTGCTATTATCTTTTCACTCACCATTACTCTGTGTCCATGGTGTAGTGACAGTGAAGTGATTTGATTTTAGGTGACTGATTAACTTACAGTAAGCATGATTTGTGAATTATATATATTATAAATACACATTTTCTTTGAAATAAATACAATTGAAGGGAAGCTTCACTTTAATGCAGTTGTTTTAAAATTGAGTATGAATAATAATTACAGATGATGTTTCGATTTACTGTTGAAAATCATAGCAGGGCCAGTTTGCAGACTTAGCTCTTTCCTGATGTTTAAGGTTAACATGACGGACAGATACAGTCATGCTGCAGTACTGCTGATCCCCCGTGCCTCCAGTGTTTCATGCATTATTGCTGAGTACAGACTAAGTTGCATCGTAGCTTAAACACAGCTAAAATCCAATATCTGGGATGTTAAGAGCTAAAATACACCCACCAATGTGTCCACATTGCTTACAGTGGGCTTATTATTAAAAAGCCAGTGACTCTGCTCTGAATATGCAGCCAGGTATTGATTCAAACACATAGTGATGCCCAATCACGGCTGTTGTATAAGTGGGAATCTGTCAATGGTTATTGTGTAATCAAGCACACTTTTATGTGTCATTATTGGACAACAGCAATAACCTTTTATTACTTGGCTTAAAGGGACAGTCCAATAAAGAAAGTTCTCTCATCAAGCGAGTGGATTAAATGAAGTGGTCAGAAAGCACATTACTATTCAAAAGTTTATTTTTTAAAGAAATAATTACTTTTATTCAGCAAGGATGAATTACAATTATTAAAAGTATTATTACAATGCTACAAAATATTTCTACTTCAAATCAACACAGTTCTCTTGAACTTTCCTTTCATCGTAGAAATCTGAAAAAAGTATCAGTTTCCACAAAAATGCTTTCACCATTAATAAAAATAAGAAATGTTTCTTGAGCAGAAAATGAGCATATCAGAATGATTGAATGAAGGATCATTTTAACGCTGAAGACTGGAACAATGGCTGCTGAAAATTCAGCTTTATCGTCACAGAAATAAATTACACTTTAAAATATATTCAAATAAAAATCTGTTGTTTTAAGTTATTCACAATTTTACTGTTTTCAGTATTTTTGATCAAATAAATGTAGCATCCAAACCCAAATTTTTGAATGGTTAAACGTATTTGATGTAACACTATTTCTTTGTCTCAGAGCATGCCTGAAAACATTCAAATGCACAACATGTCCCAAAGTTCTCTGATCTATAAATAATAGAGAAGTTTTGTCTGTGAAGTCCAGGAGGAGATGAGTGATTTAGGAATGCTCCTCCATTATTCGATTTTCCTCAGTGCTTATGTTTAGATGTGGTTTGATTTTTCTCAAAAAATCTGTAGAAGACCAGCACTTCTTTACAGATCTGACATTTTAAGATGAGAGCAACCCACACAAACAAACACAACATTCAATTCTGGCTAGCACCCAAAGCACCATCATGTTCACAGCCTTTTCAAGTGCGGCTCACAAGAAATGTCAAGTGTGCACATAAACATGACAGAAAAACCTCTCAAATTTCTCATGACAACAGCAATCCCTGACACACACAGTCCTAGCTGCTCTTTTTGGAGATTTTTCAGGTAACAAACCAATCCAAACAAAGATTTTGGACCACCCTACATCTCAAATCTATTTAGCATCTACCTCAAAACTATATGTACGAGATAGAGTTTAAACACTATATTTTGAAATGGCCTTAACTTTAACATTAATGTTTTTGCTAAATGCTAGTTTTGGCTAATGACCCTATTGAACCTGTTAACCTGCTATAGCTAAGATCAAACACTTTAGTCCACTAAAGTATAACACCGTTATATATAGTATAACACACTAGTGACAACAGAAACATTGCGGGGGACATTCAAGCTGGCTGCTCATTTTCTGTATCAGGTGCGCTTGGCTGGTTTTGTTTGAGATCTCAGTGGAAATGCAGCTGGATAGCTAGCCATCTTGCTGCCTACAGAGTCAGCAGACAAAAGACAGTGTGGATTTACCAGGAGCCATGAGTCATAATCCAGCTCTCGGGGCTCTAAAACTGTCGGTGGCCCTTCTCTGGACAGTGTCAAAGCAAAACACCTTTCAACTCTTTATTAACCTTGAAAATGGTAACCAAACAAACGCACAGAAAGGCCAACTAGAGCTGCAGTTACACAATCAATACCGCAGGGGCTCTTGGCTAAGCAAATTACCGTATTATACCACAGCATGTGTAGGCGTCCCTTTGAAAGCAAGACATGTCAAGACGAGTGGAAATATGGTTCTTAGTTAAGTTGATCTAAGATCTGGGCTCAATCATAAAAGTGTACCACTGACTTTAAAGGGTCAGTCACAAAGTATTCATCCACCCCTCTCCCTTGGCAGAGATCTCAAGAGCAATAGTCTGGATGCACCACATTATTGGGTTTCAGAGTGTCCAAACTGCAGTCAACCTTTTGTCCCAACTATAACACTGAATTATACCTTTTGCTGGGCTTTCCATTATAACATCCATGAGTTATGGTGGTGCATATAGTGGCCTTAGTCATGCACAGATTCTCTGCCCCCCATGCAATAATAACCAAGCCTGATACAGCATTTCATAACGGATCGATATCTCAAGCTGTCAGACCAGCTGACTAATCTTTAATGCAGAAGACAAGAGAACTGGATTGACTTAAGAACAGTACCTTTGTATACAGGATCAGCTTGTACTGACTAAGGGTGGATGACATTAAAGCACGCAAAAGTTAGAAGAAAAGTTCTACAATCTAAAACTACCTTTACTTGATTCTGATTGGTCAGTCCCGACATTCAGAGGTATGTTATTCCTCGATAACAACCGGTGAAAGCTGATAACACAGACTCATCCGGGTAACTGAATTTGGCGCTGTACTCTTGCTAGGAACAGTTTTTCTTGGTGGAAGATTTGCATTTGTTTAGCTAATAAAACACAACGCGACTAAACATAGTTGTAATTTTTTTGTTATTTTGGTGCTGTTATGCACAGTATAATAATTATTTGTAATTATTTTCATTATTTAATTTTAATTTTGATGTTTAGGAGTGTGTAAAATCAACCTCGGGTCTCGTGTGTTGAGGAAACAATGATATTGACAGTGTTACGCATGCGCGGGATAATTTACTTCCTGAACAAGTGCGCACCCGAGTCCGTGTTGCTTGCACATTTACGCGAACCGCGCCACAGTTCAGGAGCAACCTAACTCAGACCACCTTCTCCAAGTAGTCTTGGGTTCGGTACCCCAGTGCGCACCAGGGTCCGATGACAGCGTTCACATTAGCGATTTTTCATGCGAACTGTGCCCCGTTCCGCACTAAACTTCCAGTGTGAAAGCCCCCTTAGACTGATTTCTGCAGGATCATGTGACACTGAAGACTGGAGTAATGAAATTCAGCTTTGCCACCATAGAAATAAATTACATTTTAAAATATATTCAATTAGAAAACAGCTATTTTAATTTGTAATAATATTACTGACAATTATTAAAATCCTAGACAGGGCAGGTACTGACATCCAATATACTAATGCATTATATGATACATTTATGCTTAATTTAAACAATGTTATTTCAACCACCCATATGCCGTGTTTATGGCTTATGACTAAATGTCTTCCATAGTGAGGGAACAGGGCCTTGTATTTAGCCTCTGTGGCAAAATAAATCACAAGAGTAAAGGCAAGCACCAGGGAAGGAATTTTAATGGACGTCTATCCCTATTGTTCCTTGCCCTTTCTAAATTGTCCCTTGCCAGAAGAATAGCGTTACTGCAACATTAAGAAACACACACATTCATACAAACACAATATGGATGTGGCACTACCAGCAGGTGGTCATTAACCATCAGAGAGGCTTCCCAAACCAGCACTCTCAACCTCCCCTTTCATGTTCCCATAGCCCCTTCTAACTATCAGCCGTATTCAAAACTCCACGGTCCCTCCCCTGCGACAACCCCCAACTCCACTACAACTGCCAGCGCACACCGTTAGCCCTGCTCCCAGGAGACACAGAATTAACTGTTTAAGTTTACAAGCATGTGCACTTACAACAACAATCAATCAGTCTGCTAGTTTTTATTCACCGTTAGTCTCATTTGAGGTGCAAAATAGATGCTTTTCTATCACCAAGAACAGCTATTTTCACCAGTCTGGCATTTAAGAAACAAAGTAAACGGAAAACAGAAA
Organism: Carassius auratus; assembly: GCF_003368295.1. NCBI lineage: Eukaryota > Metazoa > Chordata > Actinopteri > Cypriniformes > Cyprinidae > Carassius > Carassius auratus. The sequence continues at coordinate 29,995,668 of NC_039245.1, forward strand.
CAATGGGGTCACCAGTGGTTGTTCAGTAGACGAAGGCAGACATGAACACACACAAGCACCGCCAAAAACGCATCAACACACAGTCCAAACACACACAAGCAGTCCAAACACTCACTGTCTGATTAGCATTTCAATAGCATGACCCCTCTCCCCTCCAACAGATTACCACACAACCCAGGCTGGCTCTCTTGTCATTCAAAGGCAGGTGTAGCGTTTGGGTAACACACAGACTGGTTGTGAATTCCATCACACACAGAGCCTTCATATCTTGCACTTGAATACAAAGATTTCTTGATATGTTGTCATTTTCAAGCTTTAATGCTTTAAAGTGCCACTGGGTGTCAAAGAGATGAAATTCTTATGTACTAGAGCTTCTCAGCATCCCTGTTGAGAGAAGATGATTATTACAGTGCATCTACATTGACTACTAGGAAAGCGGTTTAGAGAAGAACATGAGAGGAAGAGCATGAACAATGGACTTTACTTGGCTGCAGCAAACGTTCACACATGCGAGTTTTCTCATCTCATCCTCTTACCCCGCCGCTGAGTAATGAAGATCCATCACCTCCATCCTCTCCACCCGTGCTGGTTAAGCCCTCATCGGCTGAGGACGCCCAAGACTTGGTGTCCCCGTCTCCCTCCAGGATCCCCACCCTCACCACAGTCTAAACAGGTGAAATATCAGTGTCCAGTCCTGTCAAACCTCAGCTAATGGCTACGGGTATCTCCACCTATAGCCACCTCTTCTCCAAACTGGCTCTGTCCTCATCACACATACACATACATTGGCTCCGACCTGCACCAACCGATCATGCAGCCACACATGAAGACATACGGACAGAGACGCTACCGATCTGGCAACAGTTGTTGGGCTTTTGGCCACTCCTCCCAGCAAATCACCTCCCCTACCCTGGCCTGTCACATTCCCTCTCTCTCTCTGCCTCGTTCTCTAGGTTGTTGCTAGGAAACTATTCAGCTGAGCCGTCCCACAGCTGTGAAAGAGAGGAGCGTGAGTGTGCGCCCTCGCAACACACACAGCTATCTTAAGCCTAACCTTAGCTGTGCTGGATAATATGCACAATTACGGTTAATTAACCATCTCCTCGTCTAAGTACCATGATAAATAACGCAAATAGATAAATAAGATTCAGATAAATCTAAATATCAATAGGGAGATGATCATGTGGTGGCTTGCAAAAAAATAAAACAAAAAAAACAACAGCCAGTATCCTTATGATCAAAAACAAAACAAACATTGAAAATCCCTCATACGGATGCCAAAAATGTTTACTATATCAACAAAAACACTATAAAATGTTATTAATTTACTACAAAATAGCATATAAGAAATGTTGTCCAAAACGGATGAATCTGGCAATATTTAATGTTGGTTGTTATATCACAGCAGTTCAGAAATGAAATACAGTAGTCAAATTTGAAGCGGATCGTAAAAGTTCTAAGTTGTCCTAAGACAAGAATGGGTATTGTTTTGGTTTTAAGACAACTTCGATAAAAGGTTTTGATTCACTTCAAATGTTGACTACTGTATCTGGCAAGTGGCGCTAAAAGGTTAATGCTCTACCGCTTTTGAAAATAATGTACCTCGTATAATAAACCCAACCCTAAACCAATAATATTGTGTTAAAACATATTTCCTATAGCAACTATGCCATTTCAGCTTACTTTATAAGCTCGTTTATCATAACACAGGACTTTCTAAGTGCAGTGCTGTACCAGGAGAGATTTTTTATCAAGTTTATTACATTAAAAAGCAAGTTATGTGATGTAATCATCAAAATATATCATCTTAAAAATCATGTATATGGTAAAAGTTTTTTGAGGTCTTATCAGACTATTGTGCAAGGAACTGAAATAAGTCTTTATTAATCAGTAATCTGCCCCACAATCATAATGTGTATGAAAAGTTGTTGTTGTTTTTATTGACACTTAATTAATGCTCATTTCAGTTATATTTCAATTATTTCAATTATACACACAGGTACATTTTTGGACGCTTGCAAAAATGTAGGTATATAAGCATATTTTTCCAATTAGCCTGTTGCCCTTTCCCTTCATACAGACTTCAAAATGTGCAAATAGATAAAACCCCAAATCCAACCACTTAAAATAGATAAAGTAAAATGAACCTAAATTTTAAAACATCAAAAATGAAAGTGAACCTGGGCTTAATTTTGATCACATTTCACTTTAAAGGGGTTTTAGGAGTTAAAAAATAATGTTAATCTAAAGGTTATAGGGTTAAATCGTTCAAAGTGAAATCCAAAGTGGATTTATGGAACATCTTAAGCGCTTCCTTAATTAACACTTCTCAGAAATTCACAGCAGCAATGAGCTAGAGGCAAATCTAATCGATGGGGAACATTTACACATGTACATTCACACTTCTATAGGTGCAAGAGAAAAGTCTCACATATGCTGTGCTCTGCATGTGTCAGTTTTTTTTTACAGATTTATTTTTGGAAAGTGGGAGAGAGGGGGGGGGGGCAGGGTCAAGAAAGGTCCACGAGCCAGGACTTGAACTCAGTACATCTGAAGTGCAATGGTGCTATATGTTAGCGTGCTGCCCACAAGGTTATTTGTGAGGCTTGAGTAGGATGTTTATGCAGGTATGTGAGGAAGAGAGAGAACAAAAGAAAAGCAATCCTCCTCCGTTCCTCCTCTGCACGGTGTATCAGTGATGCCCCACTTTCCCATGATTCCCATGAGCTCAGTGCAGCAGCAGCAGCAGCGGTTAGTTTCAGTCCAGCAGCTCGAACCGGACCCTCTTACCTCACACATGCTACTCTTTCTATGAACATCTTTTCAAACCATCTTAAAAAACATTACACATGATCTTAGACACATTCTGAGCAGTTGAAAAGCCAGAAGAAAGAGAGGCTGGGTGGAAACATGAGAGAGGATGCTGTTATATCAGGAGGGTGTTGGCTGCCGATAAACAGATGTTCACACAGTTCTATCACCAACTGCTGCTCGGCTCCTGATGCTGTTTACACAGCCAAAGCTGTTCTATTTCAGACATGTTAGGACTGTTTTACCCGGATTGCTGGTTTTAAAAATACTGTGCAATGAAATATTGTCTCATTTAAGAAAAGTATCAAACTGACTCTTGTTTTTGTGGCCGACAAATAGGCCTGTCGTGATAATAAAATAACTGTGTAATCGTGATTATTTGATCTAACCGCGGTTATTTCAGATTTGATTTTCATGTATGGTATAGCCTACATCGCCTGAAGCCATTTCGTATCTTAATGTTAGAGATAGAATTATATTTACATTGTTAAATTTAATTTACAGAAATTGATCTTCCTTCTGCTGCAGCAGTCAGTTATTTTCCGCTCAGCATTCAAACAGCAAATCCCGTTAAGTTATGACAGTCAGCATGGTAAACCTCTCTCTCCAAGATGATACATTCCCATTACAATACTTGATGTGTAGATAAAGGTCTGAGGATTCATTGACATCTCATTTCTCTTCTCTTTGTTTGTACCAGCATGCTGTGACTTATGTTGCTTCAAACACATCATTCTGAATCTGCACCATAGATGTGCATAAGAGCTTTGCGCCACTTTGTTTGAAGCGTTTCACATTATCAAAGTTTTGCGCACACAGAAAGATAATTAGAAGCTTTTCCTCACAATTTCTATCTTATTTTCATGCATGTATTTTATAAGAATAGAAATAGTTAACAGAATAAACGTTTAAATTGTATAATGTGCACCAAAATGTTTTTAAAGATTTTTGCTGCTAATACTTATACAGTCAGCTAGTTTAATTCCGTAGCTTATATATTTTTATTCATTTGTAGATTTTCTCTGTAATGAGGAAGTGAGTATTTAGTGGATTGTTTAACAAAGGGTTTAAATAAAAGAGTGACCATTAGTTCCACAAACACAGTATTGATACTCTGAAGTGATGTAAGAAAAAAAATAGCATCGGTGTTGGATTGGTATTGGCCGAATCTTACATTATGTAATCTTACACTGCAAAATAATAACTCAAAGATTAAAAAATAACATCATAGATATTTACTGAACCCTTAAATTAATCACAATTATATAATGAAAGCAATTAAAAACAGACAGTTAATCATGATAATCAGCATAATCACCAAAGCCCTAAATTAGACAATTAATCGCAATAACCCTAACTATTTTTTACAATTAATTGTCGGCCAAATCTCATAATCGTGACAACCCAGTATTGGCACATGCGACATTCGGAGGACACTGCCTCCGAAATTAGACGCAGCTTATGTGGTTGTAAAGCATACTAAGATGTCTGCTGTCTGGTTGCTAGGATGTTCTAAATAGTTGCCAGGGAATAACTATGCTGTCGCTACATAGGGATGTATGATACTGAAAAACGATATACCTCAATACATTTTGGGATTTTTTTCAATAATGATAATTAAAAAATATTTAGATGAGTGTGTTTTTTTTTTTTGCTGGTACAGGCCTGGCATGGATAGATTAGTCTCACCCAGCCAGACCTTCAGACTGACGACAGAAGGTCTGGGAACCTTGGTCGCTTTGAATGGCCAACTCCCGCTCAAGAGGCTATAAGACTGACAGGTAAAGCAGCCAGTCATGTTTTGTTTTGTGTTGTGTCATGTTTAGAGGTGTGGAAATATCCCCACAATAACAGACCGGTGTGTAAACCCTTGGATGGGTTTTGAAAGAGTCTATGCCGCAAACTTTATATATTTCACATACTTTTGAAATCCAGCATTTAGTTGATCCTGATAAGCACTCGTCATCACAGTTGTAAACAAGCCAGCCTTCTTCTAACATGAGGAGGTTCGGCATCATGGTGTCTTTGTTTTCAAGCAGAGCGTTAAAGAAATTGACACAGACCTCTCTCAGAAATCCTGTATAATTCAACAAATCAGATGAGGAACTCAAAACTCCTGAAGCGTTTCCAATTGTGTGTGCCATATGTATCAGACGTTCAGCCAACAGTCTGTGGGCGTCGAGAATATGGACAAATAAACATGGCACTAAAACTGCCAGTAGATGGAGGCAAGTCTTAACAAGTGATTGGTTATATTATTCATTCATATGATTTGTTCAAAAAGGCTGATTCTGTTAGAAATGAAGCAAGCCACTGTCTTTATAAATGGGTCATTGAATCACTGACTCAAATGATTTTCAAAAAGAGGTTTATTCAGGAACAAAACACCACAGTGTTGCTCTGAGATGCAAAAAAATAATTCTGCTCCAACTTTGTTTGAAACTATTTTCACTGGTGAAACAAAGTAGCTCACACAGTGTTAACTTCTTGTTTTTTTAACTGTTATATAAAATCAATACAACATCTGCAATCGCTCTCACACGCTAATATTCAGGAAAACAGCACTCTTGCTTGTGTGATATTACTTTTCATAACTTAAATTATAGGGGCATTCTATCTGCATTCTAATAGGCTTGCAAAGTTCGTGACATACTCAATGTCCGCTTGTACATTGTTCAAATAATTACAGTATTATTGTAGACTATAAATATCACACACACCTATCGCTAAGATGTTCTTAGGGTTTTTTAGACGTCTGCTATGTGGTTGCTTGGGTGTACTGAGTGATTTTAGACGTCTGTTATCCGGATGCTAGCATGTTCTAGGTAGTGGCCAAAGAGTTACTATGTGGTTTGGTTAAGGTGTACTGATTGTTTCTTAGTCTCAGGATGTTCTAGGGGTTTCCAGCACATTGTGTACTTGCTTAGTTGTACTTGGTGCATAAATCACTTGGAATGGTTTAATTTAGAGAGTGACGTCTCATTCTCTGTGTGCTTACGAGCACGGCTTTCATCTCTTCTAACTTTCTCTTTACTCTTTCTCTCCATTATTGTGATTGACAGCTGGTATTAAGAGGACTTCTGGAATGTGAGGAAAGACAAGGAGAAAAGAGGGAAAGAGAATAAGAAAGGGGACTGAAACAGTCCACTCTCTAATCAGACCACATGAGCCAAAAGTCACAGGTCTGTATTGATAGCACACAAAACAATGCTAAATATAAAGAAATGCAACTTACCATTTAATCGTGCATTAAAACTACACAAGGTACAAGAGAAAACAACCCAGACTACACTAGATAGTTGTTAATTTGCAATGCAGGTCACAATTTGTTTTGGGTTTTGTTGTTTTTCTTAATCAGCCAAAGCTGGTTTTCTGGTCTTAACTAAAATTACTAAAACTAAAATAAAAGCAAATTAAAACTATTTCAAAAACATTCAAACGTACTTATACTTTTTCATATGAAATTAAACTGAAAATATAAAAATAAACATTAATTCCAAATATTAATAAACACTATAATAGTTTCTGAATAATACTAAAATAACATTGTAAGGACATTTTCGTTTACTGTTTTACACAGAACAGTTTTGGAAGCATATTTGGTCTGAAATGTAAAATCCTGGTCCTGAAGAAAAAAAATTTTTGAACCACTGATTAAATCAAAGCATGCAAGTCTCTTCAGAGTACTAAAGACATAAACAAACAATGTAACAGCAGCCAACAAAGCTCAATCCCCATGGTGCTCATGTGTTTAATATTAAATAGCTGGCTATGTCTTTTTTTGGCAATAGTGCAATACTGTTAATTAAAAAAGTATTTGCTAAACACAGTGACAAAATAGTCCAACGAAGTGCACAGAAGTCACACTTAAATTTATATCACTGCGAAAAGTGACCAATTCCTGCTGTGCACAATGCACATGATTCTAAGCAACATGCTGACATTTCATCTAATGGTAGCAATGTCAGGTTACCTCAAGCTCACGCTGGGCGTTACAGTTGGCTTCTTGGTGAAAAAGCTTGTACTTAACGTGTGATGTCATTTTTAATTAATTCAGTTGTGACAGTGCATACACTCAGAACCTGGCTGCTCACACCAACCCAGACAGAGAGGAGAGGAGAGAACATGATAAACGTGGCCCAGTGGCATGCTGATGGCAGTGATTGGACTCAGTGGGTAGTAGTACTGTACAGCATCACTCAATTATGGGTTGCCTTTGTAATGACTCTGGACAAAATTACAATGTCAGCTGTACTGACAGTCCTGCCAATAACTTTTTTCATTTCCTTTCATTTGGCACACATATGATATACATTCTCTCTCTGCACAGGCAGTACTGACAATCTAGATCAGGGCTTGAAAACAAAAAAAGAAATTCAATCAGTTCACTCCGAGCAGAATCAATATGTTAACGTTTCGGTTCCTGCGTTCCTCTGATATAATTACTGTTCCGAAACCGGTTTGGGTGGAAGAAATACTGGTTAATGATGTTTTTTTTTTAGAAACAATATTCTTTGCCTATAATTTGGTTAACAACAACAATAATAATAATAATAATAATAATAATAATAATAATAATAATAATAATAATAATAAAGTATAGCGTTTTCTTCACTAAAAAAGAAAAGGAAAAAATAGAGATCTAACACTTAGTCACAGCCGCTAAAGGCATCATCTTCTCTAGATTTTGGTTAATAATCAGTTAAGAAGCATCGGTTAACAAAAAACTGAATAATAGGTACTGTGTAATAAGTAACGCTGTATATGCGTCCAAAAGTCGGACTCCAAATTTCATTCTAAGAATTATTTTGAGGTTAATATAGCAAATGAAAACTGTTCAGCTTCCAGTAAATTTGAGAAGCTCCGCTAGGCTATTTTAGTTCCCATCCCTCCACAACAAACCATTTAAATTAACAGTATTTAGAAAAGAACAAGAATTACAAAAATAAGAAGCTATAGCAAAATTAAAGACAAACCAAAACCGTAATTAATTTAGGCTAAAACGAAGCTGAAACTAACGTTGGGTCTCTCATTCGACAAAAACCCAAATGTTTCCGTATTCGCGATGTATTTGAATAACAAATGATTATAAAAACAGCCTACATTTTTTGTGTCTGCATTATTTCTATTTCTGAATTTCTATTTTTTTTTTCTAAAAAACGAATTAATATTTTAACCAGCAAACCTTTTAAATATTTTGATAATTTACTGAAAATAAATAAAATACTTTTTTAACCGTTTAACTGATTATTAATCGGTCAAAGTTAGCTGAAACAGTTTGCTGCATTCATGCGCACTCAGAAACCGGTGACTGTGAACGAATCAGCAGAGCTTGTACGAGCTTTTGTCATTGCTGAATCTTTCTCAGACGTTTCCAAATGGCGAAATTGAGTTGCGCATCTATCTGTGCATGATGGTGTCCAGTGCCTCCGGTGAGCAGAGCTTCTCAAAGTCGGGAATAATCAAAGGAGAGCTGCAGTCCTCAGTTGGGCAGGAAAGGCTAAGCATGCTGTCGCTTGAATGTCAAATGCACATGCACCAACGCAGAGAAAAATTAGGCCTAATTTGGTCTTAATCTGGCCCTGAAGGCGGTGCATTGCCATTGAGACTTGCCTATGAGGAGTTCAGAGCTGAGTGGACATTTCACTCATTGGCTTCAGCAGCACATTTTCATAGACAGTACTTCTGGAAGTCGTGATTGTTTACAGCAAATTTCAAATATTAAATGGAACGATAAAATAATGTTATTAACCGGTTAATGGCCATTTCAAATTTTCGATTCAGTTTGGAACTATACATTTTGATTTCCTTTCTGTTTCTGGTTCTGTTCCAGTCAAAATTTCGTTCATTTCCGGTTTTCGTTCCATGAACCAGTTCAGAGCCCTGGTCTAGATCATCTTTTTTGTTTTGTTTTTGCCAACACTTTCATATTTTAATATCAAACATGTAGTTCTGTGGAAAAAGATATTTCGAAGAACGTTGACTTTCAATGAGTCATATGATGCTTCATAAAATAACATCTCCTATATGCCCCTCCTTTAAGCTCATCAGTCTGAATAGAGAAGTGTGCTCTGATTGGCCAGCTATTCAGTGCATTGTGATTACAAAACAATAACAAAAAAAAAACATTACAAATGAGACATCCAGTGCAGACATAATTACTGTATATAATGACTTATACTGTCTTCTTATGCATTGCATCGCACCAAGTAAACATAAAACCATGTCTGCATTTGTGATCTGAGACTTGACAAACAACAAGTGCTAAGCTACACTGTTCAAAAGTCATGCTTGAATCATCAGTGGCAAATCCTTTGCATAAATAAACGTACTTACAGACTGTGAGTCAGAAGTGCCAGCCTTGTAGTCTTCTCTCTCAGGATTATGATACAGTCGTACATAAAGTGTCCTGCACACATCTGAATATTTGAGATGAACTGTTCTGGAACAGTGTTGTAAATACAACTTAACCACTGATTTCTAGCTGTGTCCTCTTTTGGAAGACCAAACAAAGTATTTTTGCTTTCACAATGAAACCGTGTCTCCACGACATGGCGCCAGCGGCAACAGCAAGAATGAAAGTAACTCCTTCTTTCTTTGCGAGAACATTTGGTCGGTGTTATGCATCTTCTCATATCGTGACGTAGATGTGGGGGGGTGTTTAAACAAGGCATTTTAGGAGGGCGTGAACGAGTCTTAATTTTTATAAAGAATATCTCTTTGGGCTTGAGACTTTAGTCTTTGCAGCTTTAGGGATCTCATCTATGCACAAACACCCTGAAACACTCCAAAGAATACGGAAAACATATTTCAAAATATCTTCTTTTGTGTTCCACAGATGAAAGTTTTTATTACATGTTTGGTACAACATGAGGGTTATTTTCTTTTTTGGACGAACTAACCTTTAAGTCTTGCCGACTAATACACTGATAAATGAAAGATCTTTAAGACAAAGGCATTTATCAAAACCCATTACCAAGCAATTATGGCTACAAAAACATCTATTCGTCCATATATATCTCTTCTTAACCTTCTTCTCTCCTTTAGGCTCACAGTAGCAGGCGCTGGCCTGTGAAATTCAATGTTCAGAGCAGTGCTGCGGTGCTTCTGATGAAGGGAGAGCTGTGGCAACTCATTTCAACACATGTCTGTGTTTGAAACACCAACAGCTTCAATCTCCACCTGCTTCATAGTACCATCTGTATTCATTGTATTCTGAGCAGATACAGATCTTTTATGGAGATGTGCAGATGAGAGCACATTTCAACGCTGCTGATGATACCCCCAATGGGGTCAGTAAGACTTTCTTTCAAAAATATTAATCTTTTTTCAGCAAAGATGCACATAACTGATAAACAATTGAAAGAAGAGACATTTGTAACAGATTTCTATTTCTTTTAAACTTTCTGTACATCAAATAATCCTGATTTCAGTTTCCACAGAAATATTAATAGCATAATTAATTTGGGCATAGATCAATTGCAACAAATATATTACAGATATTACAATTAAAAACAGTGATTTTAAACTGTCTTTACTATATTTTTTTATCAAACCACTGAAGCTTTGGTGAGCATAAGAGGCTTCTTTTAAAAACATTTCACATATCTTACCAACCCCACTTTTGAATGGATATAATAAATCATAAAAACAAAAGTACCAGCATTGAATCTTTAGTACTTACTGTATCATCCATTATTTGAAATCTCTTGATGTACACTAGGGTTGGTGTGACCCGAGATACCGATGAATACACCACAGAGACAGATGTGTGTCTGAAGCATTTTTCTGCTCTCTCCACCACTGAAACCAATCTCTCTGACAACCCAGTCTCACAATGACAGCCAAGGACATTCAGTCTCCCAATTACCAGCAGTAAAGTCTCTTCTCTACAGATTCAGCTCAGGCCAACCAAAGAGTCACCTTCATTTACAGTTATATAAAATGACAAGACATTGTGTGCAGACACTGATATTAGAGGCAGAAAGCTCTAGTAAAAAGACAACCACAAGGGACAACCACCTCAGCACATGCTTTTCTACTGCTCTCTCTCTCTCTCTCTCTCTCTCTCTCTCTGTGGTTATCCATCAGTGTAATCAATGTGACAGGCTCATTAGAGCTCTGACTTAACTATCATTCAGCAGCAGTCACTCAGAAGAAACATCTCGGAGTTCAAACTCCAATCACGAGTGATCTGTACCGAAAACAATACACACACACACACACACACACACACACACACACACACATACATACATACATACATATACATATACATATATATATATATATATATGAAGCTAATCACAGTTCATGAATGAGGATGGCGGTTTCCTCAACAATAGGAACTTTTTTTGTCTTAGGTGATTTAATATAAATAAATAAATAAGACATAATACATTTTCTTTTTATATATATGAAGATCACATTAAAAGTTTCTTGGTAACTGTAACCATTTTCTAATCTTAAAATATGTTATTTACTTTAAACTTTGGATAATACACACAATGAAATCAATTCATACATCCTTACATGATTTCAATATGTACTATATACATTTTACACAAAATTTGACTGTGCTTTTGTGCCGTCATTTTTACCACAAGCAACATATTTTTCCACAGTTTTATAAAAAGTTTTAAAAAGTGTCAGCGAAGAGTATGTTTGTGTGTCAGTGAAGGATATAGTATTCACATAAGTAGCATTAACAGACCACGTAAGCCATTAACTGCTCTCAAGCAGGTCCTGTTCCACAAGAGGTGACATGCTTAGTCAATCTGATCAGCTGTCTGTAACCTTAATCTCGAAAACATGCTGTGTACACACAATGATCCATACAACAAAACGCACACACACTCTTAAGACATGCATTTACACAACATTGACGTGTTAGTATGGCAGGATCCCTTTGTGACAGCAATCTCACAACACAGCTGTGATCAGGAAAAACCTGCAAAGACTGTGCTACCTGACCAGTGAGGACACAGAAATCACCCAATATCAGGCAAACGGCATCTTAATTGCATTCTGGTTCAGTTCAAAACTGGTTCAAAATATGTCCATGACATTAAACGCATATGAAATTCTGTGATAGAAATATACATTTAAAAATATACATATTAATACAAATACATTAGTACAATTCTCAGACATTCTATCTAATGTCCTGTTAACCGTCAGAGAAAATTAACATTTGAATACTTTTTGTTTTTGGAAAGAGGGAGAGGGAGAGAAAAAAAGGTGCCCTGCAGAAGATCAATGCATGGAGCTTCAGTCCAGTGTTTATTTGAAGTGTTAATAGAACCGTTTGCAGCAGAGCAGAGAAAGAGCAAAGAGCAATGCAGAAAACGACTTCATTTGCACATCCTCACATCACAGCAGTCCCACATTGAGCTATACGCTTCTAGATTTGTTAATGTTTCTCTCTTTATCTCTAGCGGTTTTTTCTCTTTCATGTTTTCATACTGGTGTCACTATGTAAGTAGTATATAAATGACAATATGCTATAAGCTCATCACTACATTCCTAGTGTGAAGACTGTAGAGGTCTGTTCAATACTGCTGCTGTTGCTGCCTCAGTTTCAGTGTTTAATATCCACATGATCCAGCTTATAATACCAATGATATTAGATCAGTATGCCATATGTTAAGCAATACATCTGCATAATTCCATTTGTGAGCTAAATTCTAATCCTTGCTTTTCACATGCACATATAACACTAACTCGAAAGTCCTGCTGCATTTCTTTTAAAAGCCTTTTCTATGTCTGTTATAGCTAAATTCATGTTTTCTTTCCAAACACTGCCGCCTAGCGATGATGAGACGCTGTTGCAATAACCTCTTTCGTTCTAATTCAGTGGGATGAAACGGTCTCAGTCTTGTTTTACTGCTGCACATATATATTTTTCCAAGAAGAAAAAGACTAAAACTACATCTTATTTGCACATTTCTGCTCAAAAAGCATTTTAACTAGCTTTAGGAGTACACAGACATAAATATGACCTCACAGCCAGTAGACATGCATTCGGATTTTGATAAAAACAAAGTGTGTGATTAACTGCATCATAATAAACCTAAATATCTTTGTGTACAGCAATCGTCTGTGGATGTCAGGAATCCCCTCCACTCCAGCTGTTTGACTGACAGCTCCATTGAGGCATATACAGCATGTTGACAGCAGCCATTAAAACATCCGGTGTCAGGTTAATGTTTTACAAGGCTTCAACTGTAACTCAAGCAGCAGACTGTGAAACAGTGGCAGTATGGATTGTTGTTTATATGTGAGTGAGAGCTGATATGCTAGGGATGCATTCTGGCTCCACTTACTCTCATTTATCAAGTTCACAAAAGCAAAGCACTGAATCTGGATGGTCGTTCCATGTTATATTGGATAACTATAGATACTCTCCCTGTCACGTGTCCTAATGCATCTAGACACACTGCCAACGAAAACAGAAGGAGCAGGAGAGCATGAGCTCCCAGTAAAGTGAGTCAAAACCTATACAACAAATATACGAACCTGGTTCAAGTCAGCCATAGCCAAAACAGTGCTACAATTCATGCTTCATGTCATAAACAGGGCATAGGTCAAAAACACTTTCTTCTATATTACTGAAGCAATTTCCACTGAAAAAAGCCTTTCTCTGTGCTAACACACAAACCAAAATTTTCAACCAGTCATCTCCAAAGCCAACTTTAGAGTTCTAGTAACTCGGAGATCCTTAATAATATGGTCAATGGCTGTTAATTCAATGGGATGCAATGATAAACAAGAAGCATTTTCTGCTGAGCAGGACTTTTTAGTGTTGGCCAAAGCAGATATAATTGCACATGTCATGTGGAAAAGAAAAAAACTACACAGAAATCTGCCCACCTGATAGTAGTAGCCATTGTCCGTCTGGTAAGGCTGTGCACTGATGCTGGGGGTCCCAAGTGCCGTTTTTAGGATCTCCTCACAGCCTAAATCACAAAAAGAAAAATATTAGTCCTGTCAAGACACATCTCAAAAACATAAACATGAAAGAGATCATGCCCAGCTATTATCAAATTCCATGACTATTCTGCAGCATATTCAGACACTACGGCTGTTGTTCTGTATGTATAAATCAGCTTCTGTCACTTTAAAATCTTTGCTTGACGACATCTTGTGTTTTCTCAAACCAGGCTTGAATTATTGAACTTCACCCACTGTAAAATTTAGAGATTCTTTGCTCTTATGAGAGCCAAAAAATAATTGTCAAGATCCACATTTTGATCAAAACTAAAGTTCAACACTATCAATATCATGTTGCAAAGGGGAACCATTCTCTTAAATACATGGCAATATTATTTCTCAAATATACAAACCCATTTGCAGGATTATGACAAGTTAAGTAAAATCTCATGAATAAATAACACACTGAGAGGCACAGTGAAGGGCAGCCCAGGACTCTGATCCATTTATAGTCACACAGCATGAAGTGTAGTGCAGGCTCAGTGCTCGGTGACATCTTAAGTGGGCAACAGCTCGTCCTGGCTCCAGGAATGTCCCAAATGGGAACATATTGTGGGCAATGCATAAATATATAAAGCCATGCACAATATGACTGTTTTAGCAGAGCAAAGACAGACCAATGGTGAAACAGTGGCAACAATCCTGCACAACACACAACAATGCGGCCTCCTTTGGGACCTCAGAAGGACAAACATAGACTTTGGCTTACTAGACTTGGTGTGCGTGGCAGGGATCAGGGATTGGGGGGTTCATTAGGGAATGAGTGAGTGGGAAGACCACTGGGGCTCATTAAACACAGGACACAGGAGGACAATGTCTTTGGGCCTGGAGCCCATTTGGCCTGCCTAGGTCTCCCTCTTCGGCCGCTTACATAGAGCACTGGCACACAGATGTCCTACCCGGGTCCCCGTGCCAGCTGGTGCCCTGTCTATTCAGCTGGCAGATCTCTGCTTCATAAGTCTGCCAGGCAGCGTATGTATTCCCGGCTGACAAATGTAACCCTGTTTACTGCGCTCTTACTGACAGTGAAATAGGGAAGAGCTAGAAAAGGTAGTAAGTGCCTTAAAACAGCTAGAAATAATGTGAAATTCGATTTCTAAAACATGATTACACAGTTACTTTGTCTGTGAATCCCATGGTGATGCTTGATGCTATAATCAGGAATCACATCCCCCCATCTTTTAACTGAGAAGCACAATCCATGCTAACAAGTTAATTACTATGCTGTCGTTATATGAGAAAATGTTTCAATCTGATAAATGGTTAATTAAAGGCATACCCAGAAATGCTGGTAATTTGTTGTTTGAATGTGGTTCTTTTCAATTAAACAGATCAAGAGTGTTCTGTGGTGAAGCAGGGATCTCTAATCAGATTCTGCTCACTCAGGCTATTAATTATCCCTTACAATTCAAGATTTTCACCGGATACAGAAGTCAATGCAGAATCATTGCTAAAAAGACAGAGCTGTGGGCCATTATCTGCCTTTGGGTTCTTCTGATCAACAAAATAGAGCAATAATACTAGTCTGTAGATAAAATTGCATACATTTCTGGAATGATGTACAACATGCTCTTTTCAATTCAGGAACATTTTGGAGTGTCTGACTAAAGAAACATAGTGTGTAGTAACTAAGCTTTTATATGCAGAAGCTTTCAGGGATTCCCAAACTTTTTCAACAGCCAAACCAAAACATTTATTTGAGGTATTCCCAAAGATTTTAGGTTAATATTTTAATATTTAAAAACACATTTGCACGTTCATGGTTCTCTGATGTTGGTTAATGATAAAATTATATGCAGTTAAACAAATAAATTATTCGGATTATATTACATTGTTACGTATTTTTAAATGATTTATTTTAATTCATTCCTATCTTTTCCTCATCTCATGAACCACCTGGTGTTCTTTTCCTGAATCCCAGTCTGTGAAACCTGGGGTAAGGTATACACATTTCATTTACAATAAAATATTTTTTTTGACAAAAGAATATGACAGTATTTTTGTAGTGCATAGCTAAGCTATTTTAAATAGTAAATTTTGTAGTCAAATTTCAGAGACTTTTACTCTGATGTTCTTAGAATCCCTTTGATCCAATGCAAGCAGATTCATAAATGGTATTTATTGGTATGAAGGGAAGGGAACCGTCCTCTTACCTTTGCTTGCAAACACTCCATGACAGAAATCTCTGAAGTTAATTCTGCCATGAGCATTAGGATCCAGGTGCTTGGCAAACTTCTTCACCTAAAAAAAAAGAAAAGAAAAAAAGATGACATTAGTGAGACTGGTTAACACAAAGTCTCCTTTATGAGGAGGATGATCACAAGTTCAGTTCAGTACCTTACTATAAATAAATGAGGGAGGGAATGTGCATGTTATCAGTGGTCAGCTTCACCTCCCACTGATGAAGCACTAGAACAGGTGCCGTCAGTACATGTCACCGCTGTCAGCAACTCTGTGGTAACAATGATGGACAGCTGTCAAAGTGAAAAAGACTGATGCCAACATACTGCTGACATGATGTGGCAAGACTCGCTTACTCAACTCATAGACGATTTGCCTTCAAGACACCTTGGTCAAGCATAGCTGTATCTGTTTTTCTAAAAACAGTGAATTCTGTATTGCTCAGAGGTTGCTTTTTCATGGCTTAGGAGACTTAATGGAGTTCTTTGCCATGTTTAATGTGATCTCTCATTAGTTATTTTTCTTTCCTATGGGAAGGTTGCCCTTAGGGGCTGCCAGACATGTTTATGAGAAAACATTCCATGGTAAATCATCAGAACTGTGATTCCCACTTCACACACAGCTCCTTTCTAAATATATTCTCCCTACAAGAAGAGAAGAAGTGTTCTTGACAAGTTCTCAGTCTTGCAGTCCTTCTGTCATAGCTGCTAGAATGATTCAGCACACTGCTACAGAAACAGAGGCGTTTAGTGCAATAGCAATAGGACAGAGAGCTGAAACACAGCAGCCATGAAAGCGGGTAATGCATCTCTGTGATGGTGCATGCACACACCAGGAAAGAGGAACACATGTGGGCTAAATAAATCACTTGCCCCAAATGTCTCTTCTACCTCAGCTCAGGCAAAGAGAGAAAGAATTCAGAGAAAAATGTGGAAGAATGCTATTTACATGTTCACTAGCAGGTTATTTTTTGTATACTTTTAGTCAGCAGGATGCATTAAAGGAAACAAAAGTGACATGTATAATGTCACTTGTATAATGCTACAAAATGTTTACTTTAAAATAAATAGATTTATATAGCTATTCAAAGAATTCTGAAAAAAAAGTTCTCACAAAAATATTAAGCAGCACAAATGTTTTGATAAAAAATGTTACTTGTGCAGCAAATCAGCATGTTAGGATTATTTCGGAGGGATCATGTGATGCTATAAAGATAACTGTAAATTCAGCTTTATCATCACAGAAATAAATCACATTTTTAAAATATTTACAATTTACATTACATTCGATTTCTAGAAAAGAAAACAGTTTTTTAAAATTACAATAATATGTGACAATATTACTGTTTTACTGCATTTTTGATCCAATAAATACAGCCTTGGTGAGCATAAAAAACTTCTTTAAAAAACTTTTTTAATTTTAAACGACCCTAAAATTGTGCATATTCGTGTATAAAGTATAGATAAATATACAAATATTACAGAACTTAAAACCTGCTAACATATACTATAAATTATCCAAGAAAAATATCTGCATATCTTCATTTCAATGAATGTGCAGAAACGGGAGCATTTGGTTGTTTTATTTAGTGATTTCACTAAATCAGAGCAAAAACATTAAAAATTGTCTTCGTTCTGAAGAAACACGATCACTTTATATAACGAACAGATTTAATTTAGGTTTTAATTCACATATAAACACTTGCATTAAACAGCTCAAAGTTCTGAAGTTTTCATTAAAAAATATCTTCATTTGCATTTCGAAAAAGGGTGAGTAACCAATGATAATGTCCATTTTTGGATGAAATTTAAAGATGTACTTTAATGCAGTTGTGTTCAGTTTGCATCACTAAAAACTGGTTACATTCGCAGAAATTAAAAATTCACACCAGTCCACGTCGTCTTTGTTTCTTTGAAGTCACTGGTCAAGCAAAAGTCTTTCATCAATCTTCATCCTCACAGTCAGTCACACACACACACACACACACACACGAAGCATTAAGCAACATTTTCATTTCCAATTTTGCATTCTGCTATGTTTGAGCCTAGAAAGTTTGCAGCTGACCCTCACATCTCATCACTGTGTGTTCGGTCAGGGTCCCTGTTGTTAATGAGCGTGGTATCAAGAGCTCAGTGTTAGCATACGCTTTTCAGGGCCGCTCCAGTGCAGAGAGGATGGAGAGTACAGACACACATGTTCACCACACGTTCTGCACTGAAACATCCTTGCGCTCTTCACGCATACCAATCACAGCAACCTCATACGGCGTCAGAAAACCGACTGGAGGAGGAGATGGAGAAGGGGAGGGGAGAGGCGAGAGAGAGAGACAGGAATAAGGAATGAAGGTGAAGACTAGATGGAGGATGAAGAAAAAAGGTGACCCATAAGAGGAAAAGGAAAGGGTATGAGATAATAGTGAATGTAATATAATGAAAATGGAAGAAGGGATGGATATAAAGTGATGACATTTAGAGATATTGCCCTAAAATCAATATAAATGATGAAACAGAAAATAAATGGGGGAGGGATTGGTGAGAAGCCCTGCTAAGACTGGAGGAGATGGTCATCACAAACATTCAAGCTGCTATCATGTACTGCTCCTCACAACTGTGGGTCAGAGTCTGTAACTAGCAGCACACAGAGAGACCAGTCATCTGTGACTGTACCTCACACTCACACACTCGTGCACTTACATCACTTCCTTCTGTACAAAGCACTCAGCTGTATCACTGCAACTGGTACAGCCTGGCACAAAAACATTTGCTTCTGACTAATGATAAAAGCACTATTTTACAGCCATTTTGTTCATTGCTCTTTTCATAGGATTATTATTATTCTGGCATATTCAATTGTATTCTACTGCGAAAGATAGATCCAGTTACATATACATATACAGTAAAAAAAAAACAATGTTTTTTTTATAACACAAACCACTTTAAAATAATCATGTACATAACATAAAACATTTACAAAATGTTTAAAAACAAAAAAATTCAAACAATGTTTTAAACTAACATTTAAATACCTTACCTTGCACAGTTTCACGTTATAATGCTCATCTACTTTAATTGAGAAGTGGTTACATACAGCTATACATTGTGCATTTGTCCAGTGCAGTGGTAATGATTTTGGTTTGTTTTGAATCTGTAAGGTTTAGAAGGACATCTTTTAAGGAGTAAACTATCAATCAGATAAAATCACCTATTTGTGCATACATGTTTAGAAGGTAAAAGAGTCCGACCTAACACGCTATAAAAACATACTGTGACAGCTTAGTGAGCTGGCATGGGATTTATTTCTCAAATCAAATGAGATAATCCATGTGCTTAATAATCACATTAATAATCCAGACGTGCAGTAAATGAACCTATGGCCAAATAAGCAGTGCACTATATCAAGATTTCCTGAAAAAGCAAACTGAGGCAGGTTGCTTTTTTAGTTTTTCCATTACTGCCGTCCACTGGGACCATAGAGACTCAATTTAAATGTCAAAGAGCCTTGAGGCACCACAATTCATTATGGATTAAATTGAATGTGTAAAGGAAGCCAATTAAACATCTTAATCAGCTGAATTAAAAACCAAGCGTCGACCAAAAATGGCTGTACATGGTTGAGCACCACACAGTTCAGAAAAATGACTATAATTTGTATCAGATACGGTCACTGAGTGCACCAAAATCTCAATCTAAATATGACCCTGGTAAATCCAGATCTCTTTGTCTATGTAACCAACAAATTCTACAATAACCTGCAATACATCCTTATCTTAAACAGCAGACTGCTTTAACTGAAATGAAGGCTCTTTTCATCATGTTTCCATTATGTTGCCACTTTAAACAGTTCTACTGCGTTCATTAATAAGTCTGTTTCAGTGATTAAAGAGTCCACAGGCACAAGCTATGTGTTGTTCAGTGAGCTTCTGAGTTAATGCAATAAACCGCACTTTCAACCAAAAGACACAAACTCATCATCTGGTATTCACTCTTCTCTTCTCTGAAAAATTAATAATCCATTCCTATATTATTTGGCATGCTGAAATGGCTTTCAGCAATGATATGAATTCTCCAAGGCCTTGTTTACACAAGTGCATCATCCCATTTTGCAACAAACATACAATTACATTGTCCATTAAATAGATTGCTGAATTCTTTGAATAATAAACAGAACAAACTTTACTTTCATGTTAAGTACATTTTGCATGTCCTGTCCACTATCATAATAGTCAACTAACCTTATCCGTTTTCTAATTTTAACTGGGCTATTGTGCAATTAATATTGTGATATATATTGCCTATATATATATATAACATGAACTGTAGAATCTGTAAGTGAAGCCTGATGACATCACAGCTGATGAAGGAGAGTGAGGAGACAGTTGTCTTGGTTACTTGGCAGAAGAGCAATAATTAAACTGCTAAGAGCCTACATAAAACTATAGCATCATTAACGTCCGAGGCAAATTACAGAAAATAATCTACGTGGATAAACCAACCTGTTTGCACAAATTTGAATAAACTTAATCCCAGAGATTTGAGGGTAAGATACAAAAGTGCTCTGCAGTAATTAAGACAAACGTCACAGAATCACGGAAATGAGTGAACGATTATATGAAGAGAGATTCTTACTTCGTCTCCTTGGCCGAACTGTAGACCGAGGTCCACGAAGTGCTCAACACGAATATAACCGTCCGCATCCTCGTCGCACACGTCGAACACTTCCTTGAGCTTCTTCAGGAACACCAGCAGCTGTTGTTGGTCGGGGAGGACACTGCCGTCCATCGCTGTTAGATGCTCTGTATTAGAGACACTGGGCTGTTGTGAGCGCGCTCGCCATCGTCTCGTCCTCAGCGATCTGGCATCAGCAGCATCACTTCAGTTCAGCTGGAAGAAACCATCTGCGCCTGCGGGGGTCGCGCGCGCCGGGATGAGCGCTGGCTTGGGTTTGACGTCACGGATGACGCGGATGTCTTGAGCACGCTCTGATTAGTTCATGCAACTGACACAAGTGTCAACGAAACTCATAGATTGGATGTTTGATAACATTTTGGGCTGAGCACATTTAAAACAAAAGATAAAGTGACTAGATTATCAAATATGTATGTTCCTGTTCTCTTTGCTCAGGGTGTAAGAACTGCTGGGCGAATATCAGTTCAGAATATTCTTAATTTTATTCATTAGGCGGCTCAACAGAATTCCACTTCATGGATTGAATACTTCAATCTAAAAAAGTCGTAAATTTGTTTGATTATTATTCCTACCAAGCATCTCATATGAAACGTAAGAAAACTGTAAAACCATTTCCTTCGTGTATAACAACCTTTGCTTTTATCTTCCAAGGATGATCCTAAAATAAAACGCTCCTGCACAGTAGTTGTTTTATTAGTTACGTAGATAACTTCCACACGCATCTTTCACTACATTTGCTTATCAAAAGCAACAAAAATCATTTATTTACACTAAGTGCAAATGCTGACAAGTGATAATCACACAACATGTAAAAAATATTATGCGCTTTGTACTAACAGCAAAATATCTCCCTCTAGTTAGTAACAAATTCCCTTTAAGAAGTTGAAGTAAAAACCTTTAAAAGGGACGGTTCACCCAAAAATGAAAATTCTGTCATCATTTGCTCACCCTCCTGTCGTTCCAAACCTGTATGAGTTGCTTTCTTATGTTGAACATAAAAGAAGATATTTTGAAGATTGCTGGTAATCAAACAGTTTGCCATTGACTTCCATAGTATTTTTTCCTCTACTATAGAAGTCAATGGCAACCACCAGCTGTTTCAACCTTCAAAATATCTTTTATGTTCAACATAAGAAAGCGACATGAGGGTGACATGATGCCAGAATTTTCATTTTGAAGTGAACTATCCCTTTAAGTATTCTATAGTCTTTATTAATAAAAACAGCCTTTCCCAATAATGTTGGCTATTTGAACTCAATGTATAAACAGACACTGATGATAAATCAATCACCCGTACTCCCATATAAAAAACAATCTATTTATTTAACTGACATTGGGAATAAAATAAAAAAAGTTAATACAATTGTATGGAAATGAGCTGTTTCAACAAAACAGCTTTAAAATAAAAAGGCTGTCCGTATAGGTCTGGCTCAGGTAACAAGTTTTGTATGACCATCATCCAACATTCTCCACAATGAGTCGGGGCTCCAGAAGAGAATCCCAGCGCTCAGTCAGCTGCAGGAAAGACATCAGAGAAAGACTTGTTTTAGCCTACCACAGCATACACTTGTACAAAGAGCTGCCCTTTTTCACTTCAACAATTAAAAGGGATAATCAGAAAGCAACATTCATGTTGGATTGGGGGACGGGGTTACAATCCAAACTACAAAAGAGGGTTTAGAGCTTTGCCATACAGTCCTTGCCACAGCACTGTTAGGACACTGCACGTGTTCAACGTGGAGTACACAATTTTATATCCCTTTGAAACTTGTGTCAAGTGCAATTCCATAGCAAGTTTTGTAATTCTGATCCTTAATCTGAATTTAAAATATGACATTAGTCATGGTGCTAATTAGTCACAAACATTCTTCTCAGTGCAAGACATTTTAATACAGGATTACCACTGTCTTGCTGATATCTAAAACACCTCCCCACCAACAAAGGTAGTGGCAAAATGTAATCTTGTTAGTGTGCTGTATGTGTTTTATAACTCATATTAGTAACATACTCACTTAATGCCACAAAGTACATTTGCCTTTGCTAAGTAGGACCCTAGAGCAGTTCATATGTATTTCCAATCCATAGTAAAAGAAAGTTAATTAATAGATAGATCTGTCCCTGAATTCTGATTGGTCAATTTAATGTTACAGCCATTCTAAAATCCATGTGATGTGGATGTGAACTTGATGCGTTTTATGTAGCATTTATTTATGTAGGAATAATTCAACTAAAAATTTGTTTTATTATGTAGCATTTAAAGGAATAGTTCAACCAAAAATTTAAATTCCTAACAATGCACTCAACCCTCAGGCCTTCCAAGATGTAGAGGAGTTGTTTTGTCACTGGAACAGATTTTAGAAGTAATTGGGCAGGTTTTCTTTTGAAAACCTGGCAATCCTGATCTGAACGCACGTGCTGGAGATATACTACTAATCACAGGAGTGCCTTTACTGACAAGAGGAGTATGCAAATCACATTTGATTGTTTGCACAGCCCTAACTGTAGCATTCCATCATTTGCGCACCACTGAAATCCAAAAGTATGCATATTTCTCTCCTGATTCACAAAAGACTTTCACTGGAGACACAACATTGATAGAAAACTAATATTTTAGCTTGAAGCTGCAATTTGAAGTTGAAAATGTCTGATGGATTTGTTTCTTACAAACAGCTTGTTGCTTCAGAAAAGATTAACCGATTGACTGGAGTCGTGTGGATTACTGTAATATTTTCAGCACCCATTAACTAAAGTGGATCCGTTGGTGAGAAAATGATGTAATGCTGAATTTCTCCAAATATGTGTCATGGAATGAAGAAATAAACACATTTACATCTTGAATGACCCGAGGGTGAGTACATTTTAAGAAAAATGTCATTTCTGGATGATTATTTCTGTAAGAGAACATGAAGTACCTGTGAACCATGTGTGACGGCATACTCCACTCTCTCAGATCCATCAGAGTTCTGATACACCAGGTCAAACTTGCCAGGCTCAGCTGGAGCTAAAAGACACAATAAAATAAAGTATCGCTGCAGAAAGAAGAGTCCAATATTGTGTGCAATAAAGCACCTGCACCTCCAGGTGTCAAATTTATATAACCGAAACAGTGGCTATATAAAAAAACAAAAACAAAAAAATGTTTTGGTGGTACCTTGAGGTTGAGAGAAAAGTTCAAGCTCCATCACTTTGGTTTGGGGATTGAATGCAATAATCTTCCCTTCCTAAATAACAAGAGCACACTGATTTTAACACAACATGCACACAACACAATTTATATTAAAGAAGTGTATAATGGCTTACTTTATAATCAGACACCTCTGGAGTGTAGTTCTCGGTCAGCTCCAAAAGCTTTAAAACAGGAGAGATCCATGAAATGTGGTCACTGAACCTTGGAAAACTAATATATATATATATATATATATATATATATATATATATATATATATATTCATCATATCACATTGTACCTTAAAGGCAATTTTCTGGCCACTGCAGGAGGAGCTGCCAGCAAGGGTTAGAGCTGCATAGTCCCGTTTGGGAGCTATTTCAGGTGGATTCTACAAGAACACAACATGAACTTTATGGTTAGTGATTCAAGTGAACAATCAAAAATATTTTTTTTTATTTATAATTAATATTATTAATAAATAAATACAAATTACTTAAAAAAACTATTGCAAGAAAAGCATAAAACTAAGACCTATCAGATGAAAATGTTGTCCAGGTCTGGACGCATGACAGAAATTATGAAAATGTTTTATCAAGAGCAAGGGTTTTCAACCTTTACTGACCAGCATAAAAAAGCTAGATTTGAATCAGTGTTTCATGTTATAATTTCTTTTTATTAAATTAATAAACAATTTATATTATATTTTTTTAAAAATTACTGAGAACATCTAGCTTTTTATGTAACAAAAAAACACTGATTAACATTATACAATGACCTGATAAGCAAACAAATATCAAGAAAAGTCTTATGTCTTATCCACTGGTTGAAAACTTTAGATTTAGAGGCCATTTCTCTTGCAGTTCTTCTGCAAAAAATTCTTCACATTCATCTCACCTGCAGAATAAAGCTTTCATTAGTCAGAGAATCGTTCTGTTTCTGCCGCTCGCCATTTTCATAGCTGAAATGAAAGTCATTGTTTTCCACGGTGTGCCCCTGGCCCTACCAAAACCTCCTCTCCCACTGCCTCGGTTCGCTCCTCGACCTCTGCCTCTCTCCTGGCCTCTTGTGTTTCCTCGGTCCCTGCCTCCTGCCTCACTAACACCAGGCTCACTCCAGCAATTCTCAATCCCATTCCGTGCAGGTTGGCTTCTTAATCACAAGCTCTATTTCACTGGCGTCCGAGTCTGAGCTCTGTGCCTCATCCTGGGGCTTTTGAGACACAGAAGATGAGACGGACTGAATCGTAGTTTGAGGAGGGCGGAAGTAGTTACTTGTGATTTTTTAGCTGTAGTTTGTCTTGAGGTGGGTGACGATGAGGAAGAGGGAATCAGTGGGGCTCTCTCTACGTTGTGGGGTCTGAAGCGGACGTTTTGAGGTTGTGCTAGACAGTTTAGGAGTAACAGGGAAAGTGGCGGTGCAGGAATGTTGCTTTTGGTTTTCTCTGTGTCATCTGAAGACGACGAATCCGACGAATGTGCTTTCCTTCCGTGGCTTTTTGGCAGGCGTCTTTCTGCTTGGGTTTAGGTTTTGGTGGAGGAGCCTTATTGTTGAGACTCGTCCTCGCTGCTGTCCGAAGAACTTGACTGTTGGTTGGCGAGTCTTTTGTACGAGTCGTTTTGTCACTGGCAGGGACAGCAAAAGTGCTTTCTCTGTTGTTTTTAGTAGAAGAGGGGGTTTCAACGTTCCTTTTGAGGGGTGGCAGGTTTGGTGGATGACTCTTTCACCTCTTTCTTCTTCTTCTTCTTCTTCTTCTTGGCATCTTCTACTGGAGCAGAGCTATTGATTTTGCGCATTGCATGCTTCTTTTTTTTAGTTAGACCTTCACAGATCTGCGTCTCATCCTCTCTCCCTCTTTTCTTGGTCTTTGAGTTTTGTGCTTCAGAGCTCTGGTAAGGCCTCTTCTCCATTAATATAACCAGGACTGGATACCTTCACCCTGTCAATAGCATGATAAATATGCACTTATCAATATCAAACTCATTTCAAGCCATAAACGTTCACCATATCGTAATAAACACGGTTCTTACCTTATACCGTCATTATCACGTACGATATAAACACTTTCTGTGGAAGGGCAGGTAGCAATCCTCAATAAACAAGTCTAAAATAGTCCTACGGCTGTAGCCGAGCTTTTCTTTATGATGCTGGAGAGATCTGCAACAACCCGGCATTTGTTTAAGTCCACCAGCAACCAACACATCCGACATTCAGGCGTCGCGGGAGGAGGATAATCAAAGTACAATCTGACCCTGATAGAGTTGAGACTGGAGGTGGCCATGCCTGCGCTTGTATTGTCATGTGGACGATGGAGGCGCTCACTTGTTTTAAACTGGGGCTTCAGTCGAGCTGTCCCGCACTCTGCTGCTCTCTATTGGTGTGGAAGAGAAAAGCTAGAGTGTACTTCCTTGATTCGTCAGCTGACTGAAGTAATAATGATACAGTGCTGTTCCTCGAATCACATTGTTCAGAGGAGTGTGTTTTGAGTATCTAAAGCCGGGGTCCAAACACAGCCCATATGAGAGAGCGATAGCGATAATAATGGAGCGCTCGTGGATCGGCATTCTGGCTCTGCTGCTGTTTACTGTGAGCTTTTATAAAGGTATGGAGAATTTATATGCTGAATGTCATTCTTTGGATATTTGTAGGGATTAACGTTTTCGTGTGACTTTTCAGGCTCAGTCACACTTTTTATAGGTGTAAGAGTGTAACTGCAACATGAGAAAATATATGTTTTGTAACTTTAGACAGAAAGCGAAAGATATCAATTGTTTCTCCTGTTAATCGAGCCAGATTAAGGTTGTGAACCGAGAACCGAGTAAAAATAATAAGGGAACCGAATTGTTTCCTTAACGGGTTCCGTTAACACCGTGAAGAACGGAATGGTTCATTTGAGTCGGTTCGTTTTATTGACTCAAAAACAATAGAAACAATATCTAAAACACTGATATAAAAGTAAAAAAAAAACTTGACGTAAATAAATACCAAATATGCAACGGTTTAATATTCCTAAACCTTGCCATTTTCGGTTGTACTCGGTAGAAAAGGTTTGGTTCTCAATAAAAAAAAAAAACGTGGAATTGAATATGCACCACAACGTATTACTTTTCGTCATGCCGACCCAGAATGAACCTTAACTGTTTACTATGTTATGTTCTACTAATATATACTGTATGATATAGTTTTGCTTAATCTTCAAGCTTGAAAGGAATATAATTGTCAATTCCTTCAAGAGTTTGAAGGAAAGACAAGGATTTTGAAGATTATATACAATTTTACATATTTCTTCTCTTTTACATGTTGATTTTAATACTATAATTTTTAAAAGAGAGGACAAACCATCCCTTACAGACCTGTTTACATGAAATTGTACAGTATGAGAAGAGAGATATTAAAACAATTGATGCATTAGTCCGTAGGGTTTACTTCAAGATTTTTTTTGTATTTGTCCTTTAAAAGTATCTAATTCATTCCAAACGTAAAGTAGAAATCATCTCTCCAAGCCCATAATTGGACCGTAGGGCCTCCTTTCTGTTCCATAACAACAGTAGTAGCTTCTTGGCTGTAATTAAACTGTATGCAAACAGTTTGTGTTGTTGAGCTGATAATGGATGCATGCGTTCAGAAAGTACCAGAATGAAAAGTGCCGGATCCGGCTCCATTTGCACCCTAAAAATTTGTTCTCCTTTTTAAAAAAACAGGTAGCTGTGTTCCAGTTCAAGCCAAAGAGTCATGGGATATGTAGATGTCCGTGAAGGAGCTCATATGTTCTGGTGGCTGTACTACGCCAATAGCTCCAGCGCCAGTTATAAAGATCTGCCTCTGGTTATGTGGCTGCAGGTTTGTCACTTAATTGACCAGTCATCTATCTTCTCCATAACATTCTCCAAACATAATCTCATTGGAAGCTTGTAGAATTAGAATTTACATAGCTGTTATACTGTTTTCTATTTGTCCAGCCTGATTTTCCCCTCTCTTTTCTGAAGTACATCTAAGGTTGCTCGTGTTCCTGTTTATTTTAGGGAGGTCCTGGGGGATCTAGCTGTGGATTTGGCAATTTTGAGAAATTGGACCACTTGATAGAGACCTAAGCAAGAAGGAACATCTTGGGTATGTAAAGTAATATTTTCTTGACTTTCATATCCGCAGTATTGATTGAGTAATTTATTTTGGAAATATGGAAATATTTATTGTCTGTTTTGATTTATTGTTTCTATATATATAACTTTTTAATATACCTGTTATATACAACATTAGGAATTTGTGAATTTATTATTGAGGGTATTTTATTATTCACCCCAAAATCTCGTGTCCATGCACTGTCTGCAGGTGCGTGCTGCCAGTGTTCTATTTGTGGATAACCCAGTGGGCACCGGATACAGTTACACAGACACTGAAGATGCCCTTGCCAAGGACGTTGCGATGGTGGCATCAGACATGATGGTCCTCCTCAAGAGCTTTTTCTCTCTAAAGACAGAGTTTCAAGTAAGCAAAACAAAAATGCCTACCAGATTGAACTTAATATACCTTTCCACATAGTATCTCAAATGTTTTTCTCCCAACAGAGTATTCCCTTCTTTATATTTTCTGAGTCTTATGGAGGCAAAATGGCAGCAGCTATTTCCCTTGAACTCACAAAGGTACTGATATAATTGTTCTCAATTTAGCTTCATGAGAGGAAATTCTGTAGCAACACACAAGACTAAAAAAACGTAATGCGCTTGAGTCACAATAGTTCTTACTCCGGCGAAAGTAAATCTGGCATCAGTTTAGAATAATAATTTCTATTTACTGACCACACCTCAGATCAAATAAATAATCTGCACTGTATATTAATTTCCTCTCTCTTTAGGCAGTTCAAGCGGGTTCAATAAAATGCAACTTTGCTGGGGTGGCTTTGGGAGACTCCTGGATCTCTCCTATAGGTCTGAAAATGAGATTTACAGATATATTTGTCTTTTTATGGATTTTTAAGTTTTCATATCGCAGTTTACTAATCATTATGCACATTCATCATGCTTAGTCCTGACTTGCGTGACTTTATAAACCAGGTGTAAAGAATTATGATACAGGCACTCAACAGATCTGATTGTTTATTCTGTTTTAATGCAGACTCGGTCATGACTTGGGGTCCTTATCTTTACAGCACAGTGAGTAATTCATCATAATACCTCCTCTCTCCTTTCAGAGAAATTAGCATGATCGCATTAGCATGATCAAAACAACAATGCACTGACAATCAAAAGTTCCTTTGATGCAAAGCTGTATTTTCAGCTGTTATTACTCCAGTTTTCAGTGTCACATGATCCTTCAGAAATCAGACATTTCTTATTATTGATGTTGAAAACTGTTGTGGTGTAAAAACATTTGTGGAAACCATGATACAGATTTGTTTGTGACACATCAGACACCTGTTGATCAGAGGGTTTAATGCAGCTGATGTGTGTATGTGCTGTAGTCTCTGTTGGATGACAATGGACTGCAGGAGGTCACTAAAGCAGCAAATGCGGTGCTGGAGGCAGTAAAACAGGGACAGTACCGAAAAGCCACTGACATGTGGTCCATCACAGAGAACGTAGTGGAACAGGTGAGTGAGCCACCAGTAGCTTAAAGAATACATTCAAGTAGAGGCCTTAATGCATTGTTTAGTTAAAGAAATTAGATCTAAACATATTGTGTTAATCACTTCGTTAAGTTACTCACTTTATTCTGTTACAGAACACAAATAACGTGAACTTCTATAACATCCTCACTCAAAACTCTGATGAGATGGTGAAGACCAGCTCAGATCAAACCAATGGATTTCTCTGTGAGAAACTCAACATTGCACAGCTTTGTTTGTTACAGAAATGAAAATGTTCTGGTCATCATTTTTTGTCGCTTTTCTTTTTACAGCCTCACTGAAGCGTCGCCACATTCGCCCGTTGCACGTCAGTCCCTTTCAGAGTTGATGAACGGGCCGATCAGACAGAAGCTTGATGTCATACAAAGAATGTCACATGGGGAGGTCATTATACTTTTCATGATTTACAGAGGTATTTGTGTTTACAAAATAATGATTCTTACAAGTGTTCTTCTGTTCCTTCAGGACAAGCTGAGGCAGTGTTTGTCAGCATGGCAGGAGATTTCATGAAGCCTGTGGTGGACATTGTAGATCAGCTTTTGGCTGTAGGGGCCAATGTCACAGTCTACAACGGCCAGCTGGATCTTATTGTG